>NC_069101.1:8609947-8730650 GCF_947172395.1 Bicyclus anynana
CTTATTCACGCTTCCTTTATTCACGTTTTCATTATTCGCAGATTGAAAAATTGCGTCGAAATTCCTATATTCGCGGCTAAATATTTCGTTATTTGCGGATCTGACTGACGAAACTGACGTAAAATCTGCAAATTTAAACTTTAACTTGCAAATACCTATTGCCGAAATTGCGAATGGATGGTTTAAGAACGCCACTGCTTAAAATCACTCTGAATAGCTTTTAAAAGATGTCAAGCAAGTAAAAATTTCAAAATTCTTCAAACCATTGTCTAAAACTGAAGATAATAGTTAATCATTAACTAACCCTTATAATCCCATATTAAATACCATTCCATATTCATCTTTTCTGTATTCGCGACACATTTAGACAACGTATACCCCGCGAATAATGAGCTTTCTATCGGTTAGAGAATTTTAAATGCCGATACCGACAAGTTACAACCTATCCGTTGTGATATGGTTATAACAATAAATACTCAGAACGCGTTATGGATTTTGTTCATTGCCACAACGCGTTGAGATCGAATAGCATGTCAACACGACACGATTTTCGCTATTTGGTCTTTCTGTGTTTGCCACAACGCGTTGTGCGCGTTTCCCTAGACCCATAACACAAATTTCGCCATGTGGACGTTTTACTGCGACCACAACGCGTTGTGAGCTATTTTCCCGCTCACTGCGCGTTTTCGATCTTTGAGCGTGACATATACATATTATGTTTGCTTTCTTTCATACCTTCAGGGAATAGTAGACATTTGGTAATAAGTTTCATTAGGTCGTGACAGAAAGACAATTGAGAATTTTATCCAAGTTTATATTTTACATTTTTATGAGCATAACTAAAAAAATATTCTTAATATTGGTTTTAAAAATCATTAAATATATGTGACGAAATAGAGCCATTACAGACAAAATTGAATTTTGTGTGTTTGTAAACTAAGCTTCTTTGATATATTAAAACATAAAAACGAATGCATGCCGGAAATTTTCATTTTGAGGCTTGCAAGTCTTGCTTTAATTAAATCATTTAAATGCATGAAATGCTAATGCAGCTAAGTATAAAATATTAATTAACTAACCTCACCTAAGGTAACGCATTTTATTAACCTTGAAAAATATGCATGCACATTTTCTGAAAGCTCAACTTTTTCAACGACAAAGTGAAATGTGTTATTTGACACACAAAATGCGATTTCTGCGAAAAATTTTGGTAGAGAAAAATCATGCAATGTGGGTGTTAAATAAAATCAATTTTCAAACTATTTTTTTCTGTAGCTCGGTACATTCTGGTTTGCATGGTTTAACAGTAAGCTGCTAAGGGAAAATTCCAGGGAAATTATCGCCAACTAATATAATAAAAACGACAAAATAGCTTGAAGATGAACTTATATAGGTTTTCTCGAACCAAGGCGTTCGGAATCCTCTTTACTTTAATTTTAAGTTTTCGACTAACAATTATTATCACCATTGTTTTATCATTATTACCTGACGTTTCGAAAGTGCATGTAAACTAAGCCTAATTAAATCAACTGAATCTTGACTTTATTGACTTTTGACATAATTTGTCGGATTTGTTATATAAGTATAACTAAATTATTAACTTCCGCAGACTAACAACTGTACCAAAAATCTTCTTAATAACTCGTAAAGAAGTACATTCAACAAAAAGAAAACCCACAGAATATTTCATGTGAAAGCCAACTCTGAATAGGAAAGATGAGCACTTGAAACAAAACCTTTTATAGGATGATCCTGGGAGACAGATTCGTTGAAGCAAAATTTACGATCCACTCCCAAGTTCGCAAGTGCCAGATGATTTTATTTTTATCGTCGTGTGGTTTCCTTGCAGAGATTTTGCTCTACCTCAAAATCAGACTAACTAATGTCGAGGCCCTGGATATAGATAAAGTTATTTTCGTCTGTTATGAAATACCTATAGATCTATCATATATTAAAACTGTTTAAAAAATAGTTAGCTTATGTGGAGTCCTGGTCCTGTCTTCGGCTATGAAATAGTAGGTTTTTTTTTAAAAAGAAAGCTTCAAAGAAATTTTTGGTGCTACTTGACACTTTTTGAAAAATTTTTTTGAAAATGAGAGGGATTAGGCCAACAGTCCACCACGCTGGCCCAATGCGGATTGGCAGACTTCACACACGCAGAGAATTAAGAAAATTCTCTGGTATGCAGGTTTCCTCATGATGTTTTCCTTCACTGTTTGAGACACGTGATATTTAATTTCTTAAAATGCGCACAACTGAAAAGTTGGAGGTGCATACCCCGGACCGGATTCGAACCCACACCTTCTAAAATTGGAGGCAGAAGTCATATCCACTGGGCTATCACGTATCAGGTAGGTGCTACGGTCTCACTCGATATTCTGGTGGTAAAGGGATCTATGCGGTTGGAACCGCTGAATACAGTGCACAGTTAATATATTATGTACTAGCAACCGCCCCGCGGTTTCACTCGCGTTTCACTTTTAATTCCTGTTCTTGTAGGAATACGGGGATAAAATGTACCCCATATTATTTGGTGACGTATCTTTCTAGTAGTTGAGTAGTTTTTTAACAAGCAAACAAAAAAACAAAACACTACTTTTTTGAAATGAAATGAAAATTTATTGTTTTACCAAGTTTACATATTAGTTTAGATCATCATCATCATCATTATCAGCCGATGGACGTCCACTGCTGGACATAGGCCTCTTGGACTTCCAAACAAAACGGTCTCGAGCCGCCAGCGTCCAGCGACATGCCAGCTCCTTGGGACCTCAACGTCCATCGGCTCTTCGAACTATATGCCCTGCTCATTGCCACTTCAGCTTCGCGACTGCTGAGCTATGTCAGTGACTTTGGTTCGTCTGCGGATATCCTCATTTCTGATTCGCTCACGCAGAAAAACTCCAAGCATAGCTCGCTCCGCCCGCTGAGTGACTTTGAGCCTTCTAATAAGGCCCATAGTCGCTAACTATGGGGCTTTAGTTTAGATATATCGATAAAATTCGCAATCTATATATGTTTAGTCAGTACTTAGTAGGTAAGATTTTAACTAAACATAGGCGTCTACTTATCTGCATCGTACGCATCGAACGCATTGCATCAAACGGATCGTAGTATTCTTTGTTTATAAAGCGATAGAAGTGCGTACGGATCGCACAAAACTACCTTAAAAAAAATGCGGTGCGTCCGATACTTACGAAGCGGATACGTAGACGCCTATCTATAGTCTTCATCATTCCTTATAGTTAGGTGCAAGCCTAAAAATCGCCGGTGCTCTAGTTTCGAGCTATTATTAGTGTTTGTAATTTCTAAGCTGTAAAAAAAGTATGCCGCCGTAAACCATGACCTAGCAGCATGGGTTCGAATGGGCGTCTTCCTTTCCGTGGGCATAAATTTTTATGGTCATAAAGAATTAGCGTTTCCCGTCCATTAATTAACGAAAATAACTCGTTTTAGTAGCTGCCTCAGATAGTTTAAGAGCTGGTTTTTAGTTGGTATTGAGTAGGTACTAGGTATTTGATCCGTGATAGCCTAAATTCGGAAGGCGTAGGTTCGAAACTGGTCCGAGGCATGCATCTTAATTTTTTTTTGTTATGTTGTAAAGTAATTAATTTATTAATTCTATAATTATTGTACAATTTCTACAAGTGAGGTCTTTCAATAGCGTCCCATCAGTGGTGGAAGCGCTGCTTGCCGATTATAAAGTTAACATATAATATACCGGAGTGGTGCTTTCAAAAGTGTCCAATCAAAAGTGTAAACACTACTCTTGCTAATGGTAAGAGAGTCGATGATTGATGATGAGTATTGAGTTCAACGATGAGACTTTTTTTTTCCTGTTTGAGTAGGTGCCTATAGCTCCCTGCGGAACCACTACGGCGTCACCGGGGGGGTTGGGCGAGCGCAGAAGCATCGCCTGATGTGACCCGAAGGCTGAAAGAAAGATAGAGGACGGAACGGCTTTCTAAGGGCGTCTCCTATGAGACTCAGACCTCGGTTTAGAGGGCCATTCTGGAGGAGGTAACCGTGAACTGAGTGATTCAGTCCGGACGCCCCTAAGATCGTGAGTTAGAAAACCCACGGTGACGTTAGATATCGGGTACCTCATCGAGTACTCCGTAAAGGGAGACTTTACCAAGTCTCCCCTTACGGAGCACCCGATGAGACTTGAGTTGGGCGCCATATAGCCTTTTGCCGAGCGACAACCGATAGCGCGGGTCGATCTACCATTAGCGCCATCTAGTTTTGGCGGAGTGAATTAATCTTGTTACAATGTGTATTTTAAGAAATAAAATATCAAGTGCCTCAAACATTAAAGGAAAAACATCGTTAAGAAAATTATGGACGCCAGGCGCGGAATGTTACTTCGCGAATCACAATTTTTTGTTGTAATATTTAAAAAACTCTTTTTTCTTTCTAAATATATTGATTGTTTTCGGCTGGTGGGAGGCTTCGGGTGTGGCTAGTTACCATCCTACCGGCAAAGACGTACCGCCAAGCGATTTAGCGTTCCAGTACGATGCCGTGTAGAAACCGAAAGGGGTGTGGATTTTCATCCTCCTCCTAACAAGTTAGCCCGCTTCCATCTTAGACTGCATCATAACTTACCATCAGGTGAGATTGTAGTCAAGGGCTAACTTGTAAAGAATAAAAAAAAAATGAAGCAGGTGATTTAATTTTAGTTTTTACTAAAACCTAAAAATTCAACCCACTTGCTAACTTTTGATGATGAATAGAAGATGTAATTTAGGTAAGGTATAGATACAGATTACATCTTTTGAAGATGTAATTTGTATTTATGCATTGCGTCATCACTTACCATCAGGTAAGATTGTGGTCACGATCTGACTCATAAAGAATAAAAAATATATATAAGCTCATGCACCTACCATATAGGCAAATAAATAGTTTGCCAAAACCTTCCAATTCATTTTGAATGAGATTTGAAATGCATATTTCTTAAGAAAAAAGAAAAGTATATAATTTGAAGGCGGTTCATTTTCCTTTGAAGACCGTTCAGTTTTACCCATAAAGAAAATTTAAGAGTCATGAAAGAACCAGTAAGTACGCAAAGCTGAAATGGAACGCGACTTGACCTACCAGAATAGCGGAAATGAGCCACTGCAAATTGCGATTTTTTTTTATTTTCAAATTTCGAACTGTGTGATGGCCCCCGTGGCGCAGTGGTATGCGCGGTGGATTTACAAAACGGAGGTCCTAGGTTCGATCCCCAGCTGGGCAGATTGAGATTTTCTTAATTGGTTCAGGTCTGGCTGGTGGAAGGCTTCGGCCGTGGCTAGTTACCACCCTACCGGCAAAGACGTACCGCCAAGCGATTTAGCGTTCCGGTACGATGTCGTGTAGAAACCAAAGGAGTGTGGATTTTCATCCTCCTCCTAACAAGTTAGTCCGCTTCCATCTTAGACTGCATCATCACTTACCATCAGGTGAGATTGTAGTCAAGGGCTAACTTGTCAAAGAATAAAAAAAAAAAAAGTGTATAATGTTGCTTAATTCATTAGTTGGACTTAAAACTAGCTTGCACCAAAGATTTTAGTTATTAGATACGTCACTAACGCATCGAAATTGAGGCAAACAAAGGTGGCTAATTGTCTTAATTTCATTTAGTCGCATAGTAAATAACGAAAGATTGAACAAATAATACCTAAATATTGTCTACAATGTCGAGTTGTGTGTTCAAGAAGCGTAAAAACTAAACACAAATATGATATAATGTACAAAAAATGGACAGATAGACAGACAGACAAAAATATAAAAAATATATTTTTGGCTTCAGTGTCAAAGAATAGACACAAGTTTTAAAACAATTGACAAACCTCGATAACTGTACAAGTTTTTAAAATTATGGTACATTTCAGCTTTATACATTTTTTTACAGGACAATTAATAAGGGTCATCTTAATGACAGAAAAATAATTATTTCATTCAAAGCTTCTTGTACAAAACAAATAAAACATTATTTACAAAAATAGTGTTACAATAAATTGGTAATTTAATCCGTAATGTTTAACAAAAATCAGATCTTCAATATCTTAATTCCAGCAGCTACAGCATTAACAAGCCTGATTCAAGATAGAAAATTTTGAAAAATCCGAAAAAAATATATATTTGGTCACCCTAAGGATTTTTGGAAACTACCTATTCAAATTAGTTTTAGATAATTAGGTGGTGTATCTACCATTTGCGTTTTATCCATTAATTACGGGACACCCTGTATAATTATTTCGCTCTACTCCTAGTAAAGTAAAAGTAAGTCCTAGTAAAATGCCTTTCGATGTATTATACAATGTAGAAGTTATATTGGTATTATCAGGGAAAGAAGAACACTGTTTTATCTCTAGCGGTATTTCGTCGTTATCAACCCATATACGGCTCACTGCTGAGCTCGAGTCTCCTCTCAGAATGAGAGGGGTTAGGCCAATAGTCCACCACGCTGGCCCAATGCGGATTGGCAGACGCAGAGAATTAAGAAAATCTCTGTCGTGCAGGTTTCCTCACGATGTTTTTCTTCACCGTTTGAGACACGTGATATTTAATTTTTTTAAATGCACACAACTGAAAAGTTGGAGGTGCATGCCCCGGACCGGATTCGAATCCACACCCTCCGGAATTGGAGGCAGAGGTCATATCCACTGGGCTATCACGTATCCTAGCGGTATTTATTAAAACACAATAGAATGGGTTCTTTTTTTATTTCACTGTGTGTAGTGAAAGATAGAACGCTCGAGTCCACAATGCTGTCATTATAAAGTTCAATAATGCACACATTTCCCCGTCCTTTCTATAAAATGTCATTTTTATACCTAGTGTTGAATTTCTCTTAAGGAAATTCTTTTTAACCGACTTCCAAAAAGGAGGAGGTTCTACGTTCGGCTGTATGTATGTTTTTTTTTTTTTTTTTTTTTATTTTTTTTTTTTTATTTTTTTTTTTTTATGTCCAGCGATAATTCCGTCATTTATAAACCGATCTTGAAAATTCTTTTTTTGTTTTGAAGAGTTTGGTTCCAGGGTGGTCCCATTTTTTTTATGTCAGGATCTGATGATGGCATCCTGGAGAAATCGAGGGGAACTTTCGAAAATTATAGTGACGGCTAGTGTGTTTGTTAGTGTTTCCATAAGGTATTTTAAATCACTACAATTTTATGAAGGTCTGGTGTTGGTCTGATGATGGAGCCGAAACACAGACGATGGAACTCGTCAATGATCTTCAGCAGTTACCTTGTGTTTGGGCTTGATTAATTTGTATTGATGAGCACTTTCCACCTAGAAGGGTTGTGACTGTATTAAGGGTCTGGTGATGAAGACGAAGGTCAGTTAAGAGAACTCCTCAATGGTTCACAGTAGCTACCTTGTGTTTGGACTAGATTAATTTGTATTGATGAGCACTTTCCACCTAGATGGGTTGTGACTGTATTAAGGGTCTGGTGATGAAGACGAAGGACAGTCAAGAGAACTCCTCAATGGTTCACAGTAGCTACCTTGTGTTTGGACTTGATAAATTTGTATTGATGAGAACTTTCCACCTAGATGGGTTGTAATTGTATTAAGAGGCTGGTGATGAAGACGAAGGACAGTTAAGGGAACTCCTCAATGGTTCACAGTAGCTACGTTGTGTTTGGACTTGATTCATTTTATATTGACGAGAACTTTTCACCCATATGGATTGTGACTACATAGGGGGTCAGCTCATGAAGACAAAGGACAGTTAAGACCACTTCTCATGAGTTATGATACCTTTCACGTTTTTCTGGATATTCATATTACGTGTGGATAAAGGGGGAGTGAAATTTTGTATATGAGTTAAGGTAGTATTTTTAAAATTGGGTTTGTAGGACTTAGGCACTTATCATGAGCAAAAACGTTTTAGCTAATTGCTTATTAATTTTTGTTCTCAATCAGTAGGTATGCTAACACTAAAAATGAAAAAATAAAAACTTTAATAAAAAAAATTCAACCGACTTCCAACTCAAAAACTAACCTAAACTAAAAAGCAAAAAATAACATCTTACCTATGCGCTACCTTCTGATCAGTTTGAAGGCGGTGCCAATCCAGTGTCATGTTTTAATTAAAGCCGTTTCTGAATAATCCACAGATATTTTGTAATTTAAACGGCTTTAATTAAAATATCACTGGCTTGGCACCGCCTTCAAACTGATCAGAAGGTAGCGCATAGGTAAGATGTAATTTTTTGCTTTTTAGTTTAGGTTAGTTTTTGAGTTGGAAGTCGGTTGAATTTTTTTTATTAAAATTTTTTAAGTGTAAATAAACACTATGGAAATGGCGTTCCTTTGTGTATAAATTTTGTTTTGTATTCTTCGTAGGAGATATTCGTATGAGCTAACCAAACAACGATCGTGTTTGAGTAGTTGTTATAGACCAAGGTTTCTCAAAGTGGGGTACGCGAACCCCTGGGGGCTCGCGACAAGATTTACGTTACTGATACCAAGTCAGAATAAAGGTTAAAATTGTCCAAAATTACTCCTAATTTTAATCCATTTGCGACAAGAAACAAGCACACCCATCACATTAATCTATACTAATATTATAAAGAGGTAAATTTGTAACTTTGTAAGTTTGTCACATTTTTTAAATGGGGTAATCTTCGGAACTACTGGTCCGATTTCAAAAATTCTTTCACCAGTAAAATACCACATTATCGGGGAGTGCTATAGGCTATATTTTATATTAGTATGATATATATTCGCCGAGTTAACACAGTTTTTATCATACAGATTGGACCGAAAATCCTCTTAAGCAGACTTATTCGCATGCGCTGCCTTAACCATTGTGTAAAATTGATTCCGTATTTTGTAATAACAACATAATCATGTTTATAGTAGGTATATGAAGACTGATGTATTCTAGTCACTATTGTGTCAATTTTCTACATAATAAAATATTATAAGCACTAAAACTAGTTTTACTAAAACAATATCTATAATTTACAACAAAAACCAATCATTAGTTGGTAAGGGGTTCGCTGTCACTTGGAAATTTTAACAAGGGGTTCGTAGAGTTGGAAGTTTGAGAAACTCTGTTAAAGACTATTTGCACACATGGCACACATGGTGTAATTGGCCATCAGATGACACTGTTACGAGTTGGTTCGTTGATTGTTGACACGAGGGATGAATTGATTGCCGATGTTCTGTGATATCAAGTATGTTACCAGATTATCTTTAACTAAGATACGCCTTGCGGATTCATCCGTGTCGTTTCCGTTCCCATGCGATTATGGAGATTAAAATAATACGCCTACGACACTCATAAATAACGTGGCCGTGTAGTGTCTATTGGTAAAACAATTTTCAAAAGTCAATTAGTAGATGGAATGGCGACCCCGCACTAGTAAGCGCAGTGTTGGCGGACTGACGACATCAAACGAGTCGCAGGGATTCGCTGGATGCAGGTGGCTCAGTATTGTGATGGTTTGGAAGTCCCTACAAAAGGCCTATGTCCTGCAGTGGACGTTCTTCGGCTGATATGATGATGATGATGATGATGATGACGAAGATGGAAATAGCTTGGCAAATTTCGTAACACACGGGGGGGTAGCGATGCCCCGCGCGCACGACTTAGCACCCGCACCCCCCGTCGCCTGCATATCATGGGAGTGTCATCAACGAACATGCCAAGCTAAATATTCTCGGCCATTCACATCGCGACTGTATAGCGCCTGTAACACAAACATATCAGGTACCTATATATTAATATGTAAATGTATGACCCAAAGATTAATTACTATACCACAAAGGCTTACGTGTTTGACCCTTGTCTCTAAGCAAGCTGACTTTTCAATCGTTATTACTACGTCATGGCCGTCGCTTAGCGTTTTCAATGGATCGTAGCAAACATATTATTATCTACCAAACAGCTCCCGGATAACTACGCGTTAATCTATCTATCTTCTATCTATTTATCTATATATACATATTATAATAAAACTGTAACAAGTCAAATTCTGTACATTGAAGATATGTATTTTGAAATTTATTCTTAGATGGCATTGTACAATCGATTCTGAAACCAAAAACATTTTTGACGTGACAACGTCTTATAATTCGATGAAACCGGCTGCACACTCGAAAAAAGATGACGTCATGCGTCGTTCCCTCGCTCTAGGGTTGCCAACTTTTTTTTGCAAGAAATAAAGTATATTCTGGTCTATGAAGATTAAACAGTATTTTAGAAAAACGAACAATTTGAAAAATTCCATCAGTATTTTCTTATGCCATTGTCACGTTCAACTATTGTCAGTAAACCTTGTCAGACTTTACAGACAACCACTTTTTTTAAGTTTAGTCAGTCTTTCTTTTTGTTGACCGAGCATCACGCTGAAACTATTGAATTAATTCAAATGAAACATAACACGGTTTGAGACCTTATCATGAAGTAGGATACTTTATAGTATTCGTCACTTTCTTGAATATAATATTTCTTTTATTTATTTATTTATTAGTGAAAAATACAATTTGCATATTGTGCGGTAAAAGAGGTGATCTGGTTCGCACATTAATGCCTATATCATTGCATGAAGTTCTCTTAATGGTAAATAATGGTGTACTGTGAAGAAAAATGATTCTTATTCCGCTCAGTTTAAAGTTTTAAATGTATGGGTGATCAGTGAACGAATCGAGAGCGCTTTTGCATTCAATAATGACGCTCATTCATTACAAGTAAGCTGACAGTGAGTATACACTGTCTTTGAGCTAACGGATCTAGAAACAATAGGCTAGTTGACACTTTATTTAAATGGTCTCAAATAGTTCATTATCGTTCTACTAAATTGAAAAACTTTTTTCATATGTATTTGACAATACGAGTCCAAACGCCTGTCGGCCATGTTGGTCTATATTTCAACTGTTTCATGACGTCACTATAACAAAACCCTTACGTATCGACGGAGCATTGCCCGGAGTATGGAACCTATGGAGTTTGACGGTCTCCGTGGTATGCGCGGTGGATTTACAAGACGGAGGTCCTGGGTTCGATCCCCGGCTGGACCGATTGAGGTTTTGATAATTGGCCCAGGTATGGCTAGTGGGAAGCCGTGGCTAGTTACCACTCTACCGACAAAGACGTACCGCAAAGCGATTTAACGTTCCGGTACGATGTCGTGTAGAAACCGAAAGGAGTGTGGATGTAATCCTACTCCTAACAAGTTAGCCCGCTTCTATCTTAGATTGCATCATCACTTACCATCACGTGAGATTGTAGTCAAGGGTTAACTTGTAGAGAATAAAAAAAACAACCTATAAGGTCCAACCTGGAATCAGTCGAAAGATGCTAACTAGCGTACCTTATATGGTGCGGAAGGCAGAGCATATAACAGCATGCAATAAATGTGGTGTCAATTTACATACGAAGTGCTTTTCTCAGTTCATTCATTTACACATTAGATACAGGGGTCGTTTTCGAACCACTTAAAAAAACACCCTTCCTTCCCCCCACACGTCTAATTTTAAGATAAATAAAGATAAATATACTTTATTTGCACACCACAAAGACAAAAACAAGTGAAATAAAAAACAAATTAGGAAGAGATCAGCATACAAAAGGCGGCCTTATCGCTAAGTATTTCTTCCAGGCAACCTTCGGTTTAGGAAAACTTAAGGACATCAGCAGGTGGCGTAAAACAAAAATAACCATAGTATTAGTAATACACATACATACAAATAATTCACATCCTAATACATAAACAATATTACACAAATACCTACAATAATGAGTAAAATACATATCAAAATATACTAATAAATACCTTATATTGAAAAGAAATAATATATACAGATCGTCTTTACTGCACCAGATAATGAGACTTTACGGCATTTTTAAAAATGTCCAGTGTCTTTGATTGCCGTATGTTTAAAGTCTAATTTTCATTCATATTCAATAAAATATATTTTTGGTTATGTGGATACCTTTAGGTAACGTTAGGTAGGTTAGGACTAAAGGTCCACGTAACCAAAAATGAAAGAAAACGGAGATAAAAATAGTTCTGGGCATATATGGGTTGTAACCTCAGACCAACTATTCTATAGGACCTGCCTCGCTAGGTGTTACTTTTCTGTTAAAGTATATAATCAACGATCTAATGCGATTATAAAAGCTGTGTCTATAGAATCGAAATTAAATAATTGTAATCGTGTTCGTTGGTTACAGAGCTCTGTAAAAATACCTTTTTGTGTAGTTGAATGGTGTAAAAAACGGTCAATAACTTCTAGTTTAGTATAAGATATATACCAAATCTAAGCTCGTTTTCCTCAGAAAATGACAGACAATTTTGTTTGTGACTATGAGTGCGATACAGGTTCTTCTATAATTGGTCTGAGGTTGTAACGGAAGGATCCTGTGTCTGTTATTATTATATACAATTCGAAAGTTGGTCGGTCTTGAGACGGGTAGTGTGGTGAGGCTTTATGACGTTTGATTTACCGTAAATTCCTACTTAATGGTTAATATCGTTTGATACCTGCCGTCTGCCGCTCGAGTGACGGGATTTTATTAAATTCTTTGACTGGCACGAGATTGAAATTTCTAGAGTTCCTGAAAAGCATATTTCTTTGGATTAAAGCAATGGACCGTTTTACGATCTTTAAAATAAACTTTTTCAATAGTGCGAAAATTATTTTGATTCTTTACGATTCTTTTACGTTATGAGAGTTTTTTTCACTAAGCTTCACGTTTTGACTGAAAGTATTAACGAGTATAAAATTCATAAACTTTGAAATGTAATGAACACAGTAAACACTGGAAATGTAAATATTGAAACAAATTGGTGCATGGACGTATGTGAGAAGCTTGGAATATCGCCAACATAAAAAGAAGTACGGAAAAGAAGTGCAACCCATATATATTATCATTGAAATTGTTGTCTTTCTGTGATTCCAAAAGTAATTGTGTTACCTAACTAATCTATTTACTCGTACATAAAAAAAACGGTTGTCTATAAAGTCGGTTTACTGACGATAGTTGAACGTGACAACGTCTTAAGAAAATACTGATGGAATAGTTGCATTTTTCAAATAAAATATTCGTTTTTCTGTCAAATATAATCTAACAAATAAAATATTGTTTTTATTGTTGTCACGTCAAAAATCAATGGCACTTTTTGTTATATTTGTATAACTCAAGAACGGGTTCACCTATGCAAACCAAATATTTAGGCTTTCTTCGGACTTTTTAGTAGATGGTTTATGTGAAGTTTACACAAAGTCGGTCGAGCCGTTCTATCTTTAATCACATTTTTGTAACAAATTAATTTAGGGGTAGGGTAGGGGTAGGCCAGTGAGCCGTGATAACACAGTGGATATGACTTCTGCCTCCGATACGCAAGTTATAAGATTCAGGAAACATAGACTTGGGAAGGGTACCTATTCCAAACCTTTGCCGTGCGAATGAGAAAAGAAGACGCAAAGCGTTTTGTACGGGGCCTAGGAATCTACAACATAGGGATAAAAACCCACCCGATGTCTTGCGGTGCGATGGTAAAAAGGCGAAGGTGGTATGACGTCGAATAGCTCCTGAGCACACTCTCCAAAATATATCCTATAAAACACTGATAAACGTCACACAACGCTGCATACTCAGTGTGTCTAACCGCTTGTTCGTGAAATTATACCAAAAAAGAGTAGTTTCAACGGGTTCATTCCCATGCTCGATTGCACCTTCTGGAGTTTTCTGTATTCTGAGGTCGTTTGTTATATTTATTGCTTAACAAATTGCGATACAGCGCACCCATTAGCCGGTCGCAATGCTGTTCATTAATCTTTAACCACCGAATGCATTTGTCATGATAACAATTTATAACGTTAATGTCCGTGTAGCGAACAGTGCCTTTCATTAATTAGTTAAAAGACCAACACTATCATTTTATAAGCTCGACTCGCAATATCATTAGTGGTGTGCTTAGTTGTCTTTCAAGAACTATTAATTAACTGATACTGAGACTTGATAGAGGAAATTATTTAATTATAACAAAGACAAACTTTTTTTTTATTCATATACAAGTTAGCCCTTGACTACAATCTCATCTTTGCAATTTAGGATGGAGGCGGGCTAACTTGTTAGGAGGAGGATGAAAATCCACACCCCTTTCGGTTTCTACCCGATATTATACCGGAACGCTAAATCGCTTTGCGGTACGTCTTTGCCGGTAGGGTAGTAACTAGCCACGGCCGAAGCCTCCCACCAGCCAGACCTGGACAAATTAAGAAAATCTTAATCTGCCCAGCCGGGGATCGAACCCTGGACTTCCGTTTTATAAATCCACCGCGCATACCACTACCACGGAGACCGTCCAAAGTAGTAATAGTAGTGATGTGTGTATAATGTAAGTATACTAAACAATGGTTTAAGAGATTTTATAAATCCTCAAAAGTCTTCATCCTGCTACAATCTATACAAAAACTCGTGGAACTAAGCCCCAAACTGGAGATACTCGTAGTCTGAAGCTTTTTCTATCTATGGAACAAAGACCTAATGGACCTATAAAGCGAGATGCCCAGGAGTGGGCCATTAAAATAGGCAGATAAATATGCTAGATTAAGCTAATTAATTAAGTCTTATTCCGAAAAAAGACTAGCAGTATTTACGGGTTAAAATATACTCGTACTTTCGCTTTTATCATTCGCATTCGTGGCATTAAAACTGTGCTCAACTTGAACACAATAAGTCCATCAAATCCATCCTCTGCATGCATTCCTCACAATGGCAAGTAATGTAAATATACAGCCGTTTGTATTTCAGTAATTTGAGTTCTAAACAGCTGTCATAAAGTTTAAATTTCAATGTCAGCACGCGGGCATATCCTCAAGTTAACTGAAAGCGATGAAACTGCATTAAATTACGAAGCTCATCCATTACAATGAGTGAGTGGCATTGAATAGACGTATCGGTACACAATCGGAACTGTAATGAAACAATATTGCATATTCTGTTGAGTTAGGCTGCGAATAGTTTTGAATGAGCGTTGATATGAGATCGTGTTGATTTAATATTAGCGCTTGTCGGCTCGTATCGTCATTAGCCGAGATAGTACGAAATGAGGTGAGTGAGTGGTGGTAAACCGCTCGGGCGCGCGGTCTAGCTCATTCTTGTCGTGACGTTCGATCCGTCCACACCTTTGGATAATCCTCGGCTCATGTTGTCATGAGCCGAGATAGTACGTAATGTTCCGTGAGTTAGGTGTGGAGTGGTGGTAAACCACTCGGGCGGCCTTGCTCGTTCTTGTCGTGGCGTTTGATCAATCCACGCCTTTGGATAATAATTCATGGAATATTTTGGTATAGGCGGGGAGAATGGCTTGAGTGGAGAAGGAGAGTGTTTACTAGTCTTAACAGACGTTTTTAACCCTGCATCCTTCGGTCACAAGTCCGGAACTTCACTCAAGTTTATTCTTTGCCATTGGAGGGTTTATTGGTAACTAATAGACCTGACAGACTTTCATTCAATAATAGTGTTTTGCCCTTTAAATCCGCTTCTGATGTCAACCCGTTTCCGACACGCTCATACAATAATCAATTTTTTTTTATGCAATATAGACCAGCGCTTGACTACAATTAAGCCTGATGGTAAGCATAAATGCGGTCAATACTCAATACATAAAAATAAAATGTAAGTGTCTGTCTATGATTTAAAAATAACACTTTAGTGTAGTATAGTTAGTCATATTCACGCGATACCAAAACACTAACAATCTTTTTATAATTTTTTGTCGTCACGCCAATCTAAGAACCGCTGAACTGATGAATTTTGATGGCACTTTTACTGTATAATAAAGGATATAAATGACCACAATTTCATGCGCGCGAAATTTAGGTTTTCACAAATGAACGGAAAATTGGGATACAATGTTCCACGACCAGATTTTTGTATGTTCTGTTTGTTTATTATATTTTATTACTTGTGTGTGGACAAATAAAGATATTCTATTATATTCTATTTGTTGCGTAATAAACATCGTTCATGTTCCAGGGATGAACTCTGCTAAACAAACAGATAGAGAGACACACAAACAAAAACATAAAAAAGGAAGATTCTTTTTATATCAATCCCTCTAAAAACTCACCCATTACAACCAGGTGATTTGAGTCAATGTAAGTGTTAGCCGCCTTAATTGCGTCTACCTACGCCTCAGGTTGATGGACACAGGGTAACTCTATGTAATCTTCGTAACACCCCATACTAAAATAGATATATAGTTATGTCCCCATAAGTAAATCCCGTTCTCTGAAGTATATTCATATCGAAATTACGATTTCATATCTAATTTATAATGTTGTCTTTTTCAATGCATGGGGGTATTTATTGACCTGCAAAAGGCTTTCGATACCGTTTCTATTCCTATTCTGCTGGCTCGTCTACAAAACGTCGGAATTCGAGGTGTTGCTTTTGACTGGTTTCAAGACTACCTAACTGATCGGCAGCAATATGTAAGGGTTGATGAATTTTCCAGTTCTACTAGTTGTTGTAAATATGGTGTTCCACAGGGTAGCACTCTTGGTCCGATTTTATTTTTGATATATGTGAATGAACTCAGTGACATGAAATTTCCAGGGTCAGAAATATTCATGTTTGCTGATGATACCGTGCTACTGGTTAGTGGTAAGTCCTGGGATGAAATTAAGCGAACTGCAGAGGTGAATCTCTCGATATTAACTAAATGGCTTGAAGATAGCTTGTTAACATTAAATGTTGATAAAACGAAATTCATTTGTTTCAGTAAAACGCAAGTCACGTCTCCCAGTACTAACTTTAATATAACTATCCATGGATACCCATGCAACAGATCATCAAATAATACGCTGGGCAGTTCTTGTTGTTGCAAGCTATTGTGCAGAGTAGAAAATATTAAATATCTTGGTGTCAATATAGATAGCAACTTGAAATGGGATGTCCATGCAGGTGTGCTATCTAAACGTGTTCGTCGATTAATTTATGTATTTAAAAGCTTAAGAGATGTTGCAGACAAAAACACCATTCTATTAACTTATAAAGCACTATGTCATTGTTTACTGAATTACTGTATTCTTGTTTGGGGTGCTATGTCAAAAACATATATGTTACAAATCGAGAGATCCCAACGTGCCGTTCTTAAAGTATGTTTATCCTTGCCGTTTCGCCATCCAACTTCTGATCTATATAAACAAGCTAAAGTTCTGAGTGTTAGAAAAACATTTGTATGTCAAAGCCTACGTTTGTATCATCGTGAATTGGTTCCTTTAATCCCTATAACTTCTTCTAGAAGAAATACATGCCCTAGACCATTAGTTGCAAGCTGTTTTGCTCGTAAACAATACCTATATATTGCTCCACGTATTTATAACTTATTACAAAAAAATAAACTCAGTATCAGAAAATTAGGTAATCATGCTTTTAAGACGTACATATTTAACTGGTTAATTGATTGCGATTACAACTATGTCGAAAATCTAATCGTTCAACATATTCTTTAAACTCGAACACATGAGGATACTTTTCTTAGCAAGCGCGTTCATACTTAATTAAACACACACTCGCATACACACCCACACACACACACACACGCACCCACGCACACACACACGCACCCACACAAACACACACACACACACAAACACACAACCACACAAAAATTTATTTATTTGTGTTTGATCTTGTTTTCGAATACACCTTTCTTGTTTTGCCTACTACAGATTATCTTAATTAAGTAACAGATTATCAAAAAGTAACACTAATGGGAATCCACTGGCTCCCAAGATACAGTTACAGCTAGTTTGGGAGCCAGGGATCTACTCTTTTATTGTATTAGAAATTTGTTACTGTGTGATCAATAAATAATTTTCATTTTTTTTTTTTTTTTTTTTAATTAATTAATAACTTTAACTAACAACTTAGTACTTTAACTAACAATATATGAAAGGTTCAAATTACATAATTTTGAAAATTTGACACTTATACGAAGTATTTTGGTATGGTAATCTAAACACAATTCACTGAAGCATCGATAGAGTGACCGCGAGCCCGCACCTGTCACCACTTGGCCTGTGGAAAAGTAGCAAAATTATCGACTATCGATAAATTTTTCAAATTATCGATAGTACTTATATATTACAATTATGTATGAATAGTAATACAAGAGTTACTCATTTAAATATGTTGGGAAGCTACCGTGCATATTTAATTCTCAAGGTGAGATAAATTTTGGCAAGGTCATTGCCTAGTCTCGTAAATTTATTAAGGGGGAGCTGTCTTTAAATTCACAGTACTCTTGAAACACATTCGTAGTCATAATACAAATAATTCAAAAGATGGGAAGATTGACGGCCTCTGTGGCGCAGTGGTATACGCGGTGGATTTACAAGACGTAGGTCCTGGGTTCGATGGCTGGGCTGATAGAGGTTTTCTTGATTGGTCTAGGTCTGGCTAGTTACCACCCTACCGGACGTACCGCCAAGCGAATTAACGTTCCAGTACCATGCCGTGTAGAAACCGAAAGGGGTGTGGATTTTCATCCTCGTCCTAACAAGTTAGCCCGCTTCCATCTTAGACTGCATCATCACTTATCAGGTGAGATTGTAGTCAAGGGCTAACTTGTAAAGAATAAAAAAAAAATAATGTAATTTGAATAAAGAAAATTAGTAAATATATTTATACTAATCCTAATTAATTTATTTCCTCACGTAACCCCTTAATGATTATTAGATTTAACAGCTATAAATATTATAACAATCAAAAGGATTGTTTGCTATAATAGGTTAGATAAATAGGTGCTTCGGTGCATTATTATACTGCTAATATTTTCCTATGAGTGTTTGTTATGACTGGTCTCAGGTTTAATTTATGACGTCATTAAATTACAAGCAGATACGTGACCGGGAAGGAAACAGCGACTAACCATATTTCTCTTACAATTGTCGAAAACTTTGACGCTAATTGCTTTTATATTTATATTATATTATATATTAGGATATTTTCGAATTCTAAGTAACGAGGTTTCCTTAATACTGAAATATTATCTATAGGGGAAAGTTGTATTTGAATACGTTAATTTAATAATAATAAATAAATAATAACTCTACGATAAAGGACACAAACACAGAACGGTCGCGAGTTCGAGTTACGCACAGACATTAAGTTTTCGACTTTATTTATCACCTTACTTATTTATTACCTCATAACATAACCTGACGTTTCAAAAGCGCTTGTCATCTATATATATAAAAATGAATTGCTGTTCGTTAGTCTCGCTAAAACTCGAGAACGGCTGAACGGATTTATCTTATCTTGGTCTTCAAATGTTCGTGGAGGTATAAGGAAGGTTTAAAAGGTGAGAAAAATTAGAATAATTGCCGGAAAAAAACATAAAAACAACCCCTTTCTATTTCCCATACAAACGTTTAAGAGTCAAGGAGTAGGGTATGGTAGGGGTAGAGTAGTGTAGAGTAGGGATAGGGAAGAAGTGCACATAAGTCAAAGCGAAGCTTGACCGGGTCCACTAGTCTAAGAATAAAAATAGGTAATAAATAATATAGAAAATAGTAGTCTGAGATGGATATGACGTCGCTCGATCTCTTGTTGGCTCGTACCTACGCTTGGTGGCGCGACTTGTTTCCGTAAAAAAGTGGGAGTTAGAGAGGGGGAGCGATCGGGTGAAAGCGACTGTCGTGTCGTTCGACCCGTCCACATTTCTTGTTGTGTGATTCTTTATCGGTTACCTGGGATATAGGATAGGCCGAGAGAATAACTTGAGCAGTAAAGGTGAGTGTTGGCTAGTCGAAAGGGATCCCTTAAATCTGCACCCGAAGTCACAAGTCTGCCATTCTAGGGTTATATTTTGGTTACATTTGATTTGTTGTCTAGACAAATATTGTGAATCTCTATTCAACATTGGTTTTCTTATTCTTAAAATTCACTTTTGCTAAAAATATATTAATTAAAATGAATTCTGACTTTGGTTTTACTTTGACTTTATAATATCGTTATCAAGTGAGCAGTTGTGTGCATTTTAAGAAATTAAATATCACGTGTCTCAAACGGTGAAGGAAAACATCAAGAGGAAACCTGCATACCAGAGAATTTTCCTGATTCTTTGCGTATGATAAGTCTGCCAAACCGCATTGGGCCAGCGTGGTGGACTACTGGCCTAACCTCATTCTAAGAGGAGACTCGAGCTCAGCAGTGAGCCGAATATGGGTTATATTATATTTGACTTTGTATTATTTATTATATATGGCTGGTGGGAGGCTTCAGCCATGGCTAATTACCACCCTCCCGGCCAAGACGTACCAAGACGCCAAGCGATTTAGCGTTCCGGTACGATGCCGTGTAGAAACCGAAAGGGGTGTGGATTTTCATCTTCCTCCTAACAAGGCCCGCTTCCATCTTCGATTACATCATCACTTACCATCAGATGAGATTGTAGTCAATGGCTAACTTGTAAAGAATAAAAATATATATATCATGTTTATATACACCCTCTTGTTTATAAATAACCAAATTATATAAATACATGCTCGTATTTAACAAAATCCTCTGCCCGGTATAATAAATTATACAAACCTAAATATACTAAATATACAATAACTACTACTTAGCCCCGAAGTAAGCGTATATACAGGAAGAAAATTTTTTTAGTGCGGATATTTTTATATTTTGTACATAAACAAAATTTAATGATCACGTATTTTTTCTTTTTTTTTTTAACCCAAAAATAACAAAATTATCGTTAGCTAAAGTTATTTACTTTTGAACAGAATTTTAGGGTCACCCTATTGTGCGTTTATTTTATTTTCGTTTGATACCTAAAGGACGTCACCAGATCACTTTTAAGCTGAATATATCTTGTTTAGTAATAATATGTACATTATTTTGTTATTTTAGAGACATAAATTAAAAAAAAAAATTACATAAAATGTATCGAACTGTTTGTAGATTTATATTCTATTAATGATACAGAACCACGAAAAAAAATATCCGCACTAAAGACCGAATCACCCTGTATAGCCTGTTTTATGGGTACTAAACTAGTGAATTTTATTGTACGACTATAAATGTTTATATACATATAAATACTTATATCATATAATATGTATAAATATATCCATACACTGGAAAACACCCATGCTCTCCACACAAATATTTTCCAGGGAATCGAACCCACGACCGTGGATGCAAAAAGCATGGTCATTTCTAAGGGGTCGCCTGTCTGTCTGTTGGCGATAAACTCGAGAGTGTAAATGAGGTATTAAAGCTAGCTCTTGATCTCACCTGATGGTAAGTGAAAGTGCAATGTAAGCTGGAAGCGAACTAACTTGTTAGGAGGAGGATAAAAATCCACACAACTTTCGGTTTCTACACGACATCATACCGCAACGCTTAATCGCTTGGCGGTACGTCTTTGTCGGTAGGCTGGTAACTAGCCATGGTCGAAGCCACCAGCTAAAAAAGACGTGTGGTGATATACCTAGAAACTCCATCGCAAGACCTTACTCTGCTAAGTCTGTGTTTAAGGGTTCATTTACACGTGCAGCACGTTGCTATCGGCAGCTGCCAATTGCTGGCTGGTGGGAGGCTTCGGCTGTGGCTAGTCACCACCCTACCGACAAAGACGTACCGCCAAGCGAATTAGCGTTCCGGTACGATGGTGTGTAGAAACCAAAGGAGTGTGGATTTCTATCCTCCTCCTAACAAGTTAGCCCGCTTCCATGTTAGACTGCATCTTAGACTGCACTTACCATCAGGTGAGATTGTAGTCAAGGGCTAACTTGTCAAGAATAAAAAAAAAAAATTGCTACCGATGACGGCAGTTGACTGCAGTCCACTGCCGCCGAGACAGCAGTCGACTGCAGTCGTCGGTAGCAGTTGCAGCTCGTGTAAATGAACCCTAAGCCGAACCAATGAAGAGCCAAATATCTTAGCAAATCTGTAGCTTCATAGCAGCCTTATAGTGCTTGTACAAACGCGTAAAACGCCCGAACCCAAGGACTAGTATTTATGACGTCATAAAGCTAGTCATAAACTTGATCTAAACCCATATACCGATACTAGATAAACGTATGAAATGAATTTGTCTGGTATATACGTGTGATAATAATAAATAACACATTTGCTCGTAAAGTATCGCTTATTTCACCAATTTCAATATCGTAATGTATCTCATTACACACATGTGCCGTAATGTAAAGAATAATGCACATGTGCCGTAATATAATATAGAACCTTTATCATCCGTCTAAAAACGGAACGGTACTTTTTTAAATCTTAGCAAAGACTTTTTATGTCAGAAAAAGTGCTCAACATTTTATGAATAAAATTAACTTTGTGAGATAAAATATAATAAATAAACATTTAATTCCTTAATTTTAATAATTTTGATAATAAATGACAACAATAAATCTGTAACAGAAACCCAAAAATATTAATTTACTTTATTAGTAATACTGGCTGTTTTTGGTGCATTCGCCGAAGGTTTACTCTTTCAGATCAACTGTCTAAATAGGTTTATGTTGCCCCGCAGCATACACTATGTACGTCTCAATATCTTCGCCTGAAAAGTGAAAGGTGCGCAAAATTGGTTGCGCACAATAAATCGTGACGCTGTTATTCGTTCATCGAATTTTAATGCCCATATTTTTTTTTAATTTCAAAAGTACATGTAAAGTTTCTAAGCCTATATATACTTTGATGAATGTATTTTAATTTTCACTCCAGTTGTAAATTCTAGGGCTCATATTTCATACCCTCTATTATCTTAGTATAAAAAGTGTTCTTTTTATACGCAAAAAATTATGCTAAATCCATTGCCACCGTTTAAACGACGAGAAATAAATAATGTTATGCAAATAAAGATAATAGCTTTTTTATTTTCCCGCTCCAACGCGATCTCCGATAATTGAGAAATTTATCGGTTCCGTTGATTTATTGCAAAATAAATATTGTACGAGTATTACATTTAAACTTTGGTCCGTGATACTGTAATTAGGATACAGTAATTTGAACCAGAAGTGTAAATTTTACTGCATAAAATACAGGCTATTTGTGCTTTGAGACTTTTGTCCTATTTCTAATTATAATTTATTTCTGAGTTATTTTTTTATAATTTATTACGTGGATTAATTTAATATGAGAAAAATTAGAAATTTTAGCATTAATTTAGCGATGTCCGCGACTGCATGAGTTTCTGGATCGAGCTCGGTTGGCTGGAGTGACTCCGGCGGGGAACAGCACCGAAGGGACCTACGTACAACGGCCAAACCTTAGTGGCCAAGTGCGGATAAGGCCCAGGAAGAAAAGAAGAAGAAGACTGCATGAGTTTGGGACTTATTTTCCCGCGGGAATTCCCATTGTAGGGTGAACTTTTAAAAATCTTTTCTTAGCGGATGACGTACCTGATGAGCCTTCAAGTTGGTATTTTAAGGGCTGTTTTTGTGTGCACTGTTGGCTGGGTTACGGTGTAAAACCGTTCACTTGGCCTAATCTTCAGGTGACGTGTTGTAAAACCGTAAGGTTTTAATCGGTAGTTCCGAAATAACTTGTTACCCATTTCGAATAGATATCCACGAGTGTTTCGATCGTTCGTTGGGAACTTCGATCATTCCTTATTAGGGATGTTCGTATGACTCCCAACGATGGACGGAAAAACAGTGGTAAGAGATGTCTACGACAAATTAATACGTGCTCTATGAGTGGATGCCTAAAACCTTTACCTTAGTCATGAGTTTGTCATATACTATAAAAGGTATACCTATATGTATTATAAAAATGATTAATACCCTTCATTGAACTGCAAATTACGTGTTAATTTGATTGTATACCAATACTTATGAATTTCCATTTATAAAAATTATAATAAGTATTTAATTGATAATAGCTTTTTTATTTTCTCGCTCCATTGCGATTTCCGATAGTTGAGAAATTTATCGATTCCGTTGATTTAACTTTCCCAAGTTATATTGTTTACTAGCTGACGCTGCGCGGTTTCACCCGCGTGGTTCTCGTTCCCGTAGGAATACGGGGAAAATATATAGCCTCAAGCCTTTCTCAATAAATGGGCTATCTAACACTGAAATAATTTTTCAAATCGGACCAGTAGTTCCTGAGATTAGCGCGTTCAATCAAACAAACTCTTCAGCTTTAAAATATTAGTATAGATTTTACAAATCTTTAAGAACCTAAACTTATGTACAATAGCCCTTGTTGAAGCCGTAATATAGGGTAGATAGCATAGGATAACATTTATTGTCTTGCTAATTTAAGATCGTGAAATTGGGAAATAAAGTTTGTACGCAAAATTCATTATTTTTTCAAGGTTGGCATATCCCGTTAAATAATGTTCTTGTTAGATAAAACCCAAATTCGAGACGATCCAATTCGAGGCAAACCGCGTGATGTGTTCCTATACATAAATACAACGCATATATGTAGTAGCTACTTATCTACATCCATCCTAAATTTATATTTTACATTTCACTCCCAGTACCTACTACCTACACTACATTCATCATTTTACGAGTGTAACGTTTACGTGATGTGTCAATTACGAAAATGCATTTTTCTTTAAAAAAAGACGCCTATTCCTCTTATTTTTTTAGATCTTATTATGTTGGTAATGTGTATATGCGAGCTATGCTTGGAGTTTCTCTGCGTGATCGAATCATAAATGAAGAGATCCGCAGACGAACCAAAGTCACTGACTCGCTGATAGCTCAGCGAGTCGCGAAGCTGAAGTGGCAATGGGCAGACCACATAGTTCGAAGAGCTGATGGATGTTGGGGTCCCAAGGAGCAAGCGCAGTGTTGGTTGTTTTTGCAGGGAACCGCTGGATGCTGGCGGCATTTCATTAAAACAACTATGTTAGATGATCACAAACACGAAAATACGAGTGAAAATGATATAGTGACTCATTATTTGAATGGTACACTGAGTTGTACAACCCTAGTGGTTGGTCTGATAATGACGAATCTGTGTTTAACCTTATCAAGACATGTAGATATGATGACGTGAACACTCCATCATGAGTCAGCAATCAATTAGTCGACACTCGAACATAAAAGCCGGTAAACACAGTTGTCAGCTCGATCCATTCTCGTCATTTTTGGAACGCACTACTTTATCGTTAGGGATAATTTAAACCAGTTCTAAAATAGACGAAATTATAGATTTTTTTTTCAATATAATGTAATAAAAGCATTTTTGAAATGAAAACTTTTTTAGCCACGATGGGCACTTTTTGGTAGGTGGAATAGGGATGATGACAGGTTTTTAAATTGTATATAAATTAGGAGCAGGTAATTCTTTTATTGCTAAAAGTAAAGCATAAAATTAGTAACAAGATCTAAATTTCTGCGATCATTACTTTCGGAGCTACAGGGAATTTGACTGTACTTGATTTGGCATTGCAAAATGCTCACATGAGCCACACAGATTCCTGAAAAACACCCCATAAAAAATGGCACGAATTAATGACGTCGTTGATTCGCTGATCGTTAGATTTGTATATACCGGAACGCTTATTATAAAATGTTTACAATAACACGAAAGTTACAAATGAGTTTTTTCGTATTCCTGACAGCAAACCCTTTCATTTGATACCCATATTATGGGGGTGCATTTCAGATAGCATGTCCACCATCTTGTACGTCCGCCGTATTAGATTTAAGTCACGTCACTATTTTTTTCGTATTTCTGACAGCAAACCCTTTCATTTGATATCTATATCATGGGGTGGATTTCAAACAGCCAGTCCGCCATCTTGGGAGGCCGTCATATTGGATTTGTAATGACGTTTCTTATCTAGTCATGTATTGTCATTAGAACTCAGAGCGTGTGCAAAATTTCATCCTAATCGAATACCGGGTAATGTTACAAGTGAAGCTAATATATACGTGTTAAAAATAACAACTAGATTCATATTAAATCTTGTTCCACATTGTATGCAATATCTTTTAATCTTTTAATTTTCATAATAAAATACAATAGAGCCGATTTAATAAAGACGAATGGGTCTAATGGAAAACTACTTAGGGAGAAGAAATACTTCGAGGAAAATAGCTTTTAATTTATAGGGAAAAATAATAGCAAAGAATCGCTTTTTGATGTTAGCTTGACTTTAATATTAATTTACCCTTTTTGATGCCTTTTTCATAGAAAACTGAAATTTGTATTATTTCATTACAGACTACGAACGCGTGTTATTCTGTTTTTCACAAATCCCACGGGAACCGTGTAATAACTAGATGTTGCTCTACAACCTTTCAGTGAAAATCTCATAAAAATCGGTTCAGCTGTACCAGAAATTAACCCGGATAAACAGAAAGACAGACAAATAATTTTTTTTAGAAATACTAGATTTTTTTTAGTATCGTTTAGGTAAATAACTATAAGCATTTGAGAAAACAACATCTTAAAATCACTTAAACAGACATTCATTATTAATCTATAGACGGCTGACTGTTGAGCACAAGTCTCCTCTCAGAATGAAAGGGGTTAGGTCTAGAATGATGAATCTTAAGGTCCTACAGACTAATATTTACTGACCTACGTTACACATCGGAACCGACTGAAGAGATTTGAGGTGATTTCAAAAGCTGAGTCACGAAATTACCTAAAAATTTAAAACAAATCGAGGACTTTAAAATAAATTCAGGGTTCGTTCATATATTTAGTTAATTGCAATTATTATTAATAATAACTGACTGAAAATTCAAAGTATAAATAACATAACACTTATACATCTATCCCGGTTGACGGCCGCGTGGCGCAGTGGGTAGTGATCCTGCTTTCTGCATCCACGGCCGTGGGTTCGATTCCCACAACTGAAAAATATTTGTGTGATGAGCATAGGTGTTTTCCAGTGTCTGTGTGTATTTATACATTATATAAGTATTTATATGTAGTATATAATTGTATATTAATATTATAATATCAACTATCTTAGCACCCATAACACAAGCTACTCTGTATGCTTACTTTGGGGCTAGATAGTGATGTGTATTGCTTAAGTATATTTATTTATTTATTTATCCCATTTCAACAAATTTAACTACAATCAGAACCAAATATTAAAATTTAATTGTTATACTTTTACTACTGATTTTTATTGACTAATTGTGTACGGAACTCAATTTTACTACGTTTTATCCTTGATCATTCATTGTATGAGTAATTTTGAAATACACATTGCTGCTAAATGTAGGCTGACACATGGAAATCCGGCTAACTCTTTGAACTTTTCATTGTTAACAAAAAGCCAAATACATTGACTGCTCTGAGTAATCATGATATAATACTGATTTTAGAAAATTGGGAAAAGTCAAAATAAATTTACGAAAATGTACGTACAGTTTTTTCGATGTGTTTATGCCGTTAAAGCCCAGTGGATACGACCTCCGATTCCGGAAGGTGTGGGTTCGAATCCGGTCCGGGGCATGCACCTCCAACTTTTCAGTTGTGTGCATTTTAAGAAATTAAATATCATGTGTCTCAAACGGTGAAGGAAAACATCGTAAGGAAACCTGCATATCAGAGAATATTCTTAATTCTCTGCGTGTGTGAAGTCTACCAATCCGCATTGGGCCAGCGTGGTGGACTATTGGCCTAACCCCTTTCATTCTGAGAGGAGACTTGAGCTCAGCAGTGAGCCGAATATGGGTTGATAACGATGCCGTTATAGGGTTCTTTGTGTGAGAAAGATCGAAAGCTTTATCGAGTATAAGTTCGAATACCTCTTATATCTTTCAGTGCAGTTTCGGTTTTGTGGAAATCAATGAAAAGGCTTTTTGATAATTTGGATTTAAAGTGTCATTGGAATTAAATTTGATATGAGCAAAGCATAGAATTTTCATTATTAGATTTGGGTTACTCGGTTACATGAGCTGATTATTTCTTGTTTATGTAATTTATAACCAATGTGTTGTGTTCTTCGGAGCAGGGCAGCAGGTATTTTTCCTAGTGACAATTCTATAAAGTAATATTTTATTTCATGCACTTAAAGCAACTCTTTTAGTTGCTTTAAGTGCATGACTCATCATGATCATTATCACTGCATGTCATCCTCGGTTAAGTTCAAAAAGCTCGCTTCAGTTTTGGATAGTTGAGTCCGATTCAATCTCTTACTTTATCTATTTTCGCCTTTGAGGTCTAGATACTCTTTTGCCTAGTAATTTTCTTTCCAAGATAATCTTGGAAACGTCAACTAAGCTTCTGTATGCAGATGTCAAATAAATTTCAGTTTTCTCTGTGATAGTGGACATATTATCAGTACTCGATAAAATTTCAAAATCAAATGGATTTTTATCATCATCATCATCAGACGCCAATGTTTTTAATTAATCGATTAAACCACGAGTAGGATGTAGTGAGGAGGAAAACCTTACACTGCCGCTTAGACCTGAGACCGTGAGTCAGAGCGAGTGAGGTGAGTCAGGTGTCATCATATCAGCCGATGGACGTCCACTGCAGGACATAAGCCTTTTGTAGGGACTTCCAAACATCACGATACTGAGCCACCTGCATCCAGCGAATCCCTGCAGCTCGCTTGATGTCGTCAGTCCACCTGGTGGAGGGTCGGCCAACACTAGTTACTTACTAGTGCGGGGTCGCCATTCCAGCACTTTGGGACCCCAACGTCCATCGGCTTTTCGAACTAGATTCGTTCGAAAAGGATTTTTAAACTCTCTCCATATCCATATGGTTCCAATATGTTCAAAGTCGTAGGCGTCCGCTGGAAAATGGTATCACAGCATTCCATTACTTACAAGTATTTCTACAAATAAGGCACAATGCATCGCTGTCTAAGCTGGTAAATAAACGTTACGCTTGCTGGAAATAACATTTCATTCTAAGCGCATTCATATTTGTATTTTATTATTGTGAGAGGTGACTTGAACAGTACGTAGCATAATATTAATAGCTTTATTTATAAAAAAAAAACTTTTTCAACACTTTTTGTTGATTTGCGAATGAATTACTAGCGGACGCCCGCGACTTCGTTCGCGTGGAATTCAGTTTTTCACAAATCCCTCCCCCTTTTTGCGGGATAAAAAGTAGCCTTTTTTTTTAATTCTTTACTAGTTAGGCCTTGATTACAATCTTACTTGATGGTAAATAATGATGCAATCTAAGATGGAAGCGGGCTAACTTGTTAGGAGGAGGATGAAAATCCACACCCCTTTCGGTTTCTACACGGCATCGTACCGGAACGCTAAATCGCTTGGCGGTACGTCTTTGCCGGTAGGGTGGTAACTAGCCACGGCCGAAGCCTCCCACCAGCCAGACCTGGACAAATAAGAAAATCTCAATGTGCCCAGCCGGGGATCGAACCCAGGACCTCCGTCTTGTAAATCCACCGCGCATACAACTGCGCCACGGAGGCCGTCAAGCCTATGTGTTTATCCAGGCTATAATATATCTCAATACCAAATTTCACCTAATCGATTCAGTAATCGAGACGTGAAAGAGTAACAAACATTCATATAATCAAAATCATCAGTTTTCGCAAATTTTGGGAAACCATGGATTTTTAGGGATAAAAAGTAGCCTATGTGTTAATTCAGAGAAAAATCTATTTCCATTGCAAATTTCAGCCAAATCGCTTCAGTAGTAAAGGCGTTAAAGAGTAACAAACATCCAAACAAACATCCATACAAACTTTCGCGTTTATAATATTAGTAGGATGTTTAAACTCTATAACCAGTTGTTGATAAAGGTAATAATAAAAGATATTTATAAAGGATTTTTAGACAAAAATTATTCTATTCCATATTGCCATTAGTCCAATGCATTAACAACTCCAATATTTCGTTCGCAACAATAAAATACTAATTGAGATTAACATTTTATGTGTACGAAATAATTTTAAATCAGCCTAATGGTTTGAAAATGATTTA
Source organism: Bicyclus anynana (assembly GCF_947172395.1). Classification (NCBI taxonomy): domain Eukaryota; kingdom Metazoa; phylum Arthropoda; class Insecta; order Lepidoptera; family Nymphalidae; genus Bicyclus; species Bicyclus anynana. The sequence goes on from NC_069101.1 coordinate 8,639,837, forward strand.
TTAAAAAATATACAGCCGTAAGTCTTTATTATAATCGCCCGTTCGTTAAACAGCAACAGTCATCTCATAAAAGTGAAATATTATAGGAGTTAATCGTATCTATCTCCGTCATATACATTTCTTAAACATTTTATGTGTGAATGAAATTTTACATGCTCCAGGGTTGGCACTTACGAGATAAGCTTATCATTGTAATATTCGTACCTGCGTGAAGCAAAAACTTTGTACCTGTTGTTAAAGTCTGAAGAATATCAAAATTGGTTTAGCTAAAGTAAGAGCACAAAGCACTCGAACTTTTATCTGTTGTAATATTATAAAGTGGTGAAGTATGTGGTATTGTAGGAGATAATCTCTGAATCTACTGAACCCATTTTGATTTTTTTTTGTCTCTAGAGAGTCACGTTATTTGTTAGTGTCAAAGCCTATATTTTAATCCCGTATTTGTCTAATAAATGATAATAATTGCCATGAACCTACTTGAACTTCAACCATGAAGTTTATTTCGTACTAAAAACTACGAAATAAACTTCACGGTTGAAGTTTTATTTTGAAGTATATAATTTATTTCAAGTTGAAGGTAAGTTAAAATTAGCATTTGCAATTACCTGTAAGTAATCATTTCAGTAGTCTGTAGGTCTTAAAGTTCAAATTGTTATTATAATTATTTATCCGAGTTACTCAATTAAATAACAAAGTACCTACATGTCTTATTATTTAGGTACGTACTGTGTAAATAATATGTTATGTACTTTATTATTTATTTATATTATAAGTAGTAGTAATGGAAATTCAATAATTTTATCTTGCGTTATATTCCGATACTGATACTTATGACAATTGAACATACAAAACATCTCATTCGCACGAGAGTTTTTTTAAAAGACGCTAAAAAAGCGTTTAAATACAACAAATGCATAAGTATAATATGTTTTAAGGACGCTTTTTAATCGAGCAGTTTCGCTTTTTCTATATTGAGCGTTGGAATAAAAGAGCCAATGCTGATATAGCTTTAGCTTTTTGTCGTGGGAATGAAGACTTACTCGTACGACCCTACAATTTGAAATGTGATCGCTGGCGGTGTGTAATTCTTCAAATTGTGACAGCCCTAATTGAAAATAAATACAGTGGAATGCCGTTGGCGGAATGCGTAATTGCGTAATTCTTCAGATAGTAACGTAAGTAGATGCTTTTTTATTTATGGCGAATCTCCGCTTGTGATTCAGCTCGAGTTTATAAAACACATAGTCCAGCGACCGAATAGACAGACCTGCCGCTAGTAAGATTGTACGTACTAAAGTAAGGTCAATTTGCGACTTTTATTGGTTTATATCGAACATTATCACTATTACCTTGTTTATTGATGCACTACAGGACCAGACTTCCTTCCTTATAAGAGAGGGGATATGGAGCTTACACCCACAATGCTGCAGCTTTTAGCTAACATTAGTACCTATAAATAAATAAATAATGAAATCACGGATTACGGATATGTCCTTCAATAATCATCATCATCATTATCGACCTATATTCGGCTCACTGCTAAGTTCGAGTTTCCTCTCAGAAGGGGTTAGGCCAATAGTCCACCACGCTGGCCCAATGCAGATTAGCAGACTTCACACACGCAGAGAACGTGATACTTAATTTCTTAAAATACACACAACTGCAATGTTGGAGGTGCATGTTCCGGACCGGGTTCGAACCCACACCCTCCAGAATCGGAGGCAGAGGTCATATCCACTGGGCTATCACGGCTTTTTTTTACAATAAATCGTCCTTCAATAAATAAAGTAAACTAAAGTGCGAAATGTAATACACTTAATACACGAGTAGCATGGTGTGGGTGACAGTTCGTTTCGCTCTTGAAGGCTGGGCGCTTTTGCGATAATAGTAGATACGTATGGACGTCATAAGGCAACTGTCACTGTACCAATGCTATCTGAAAAACACTGTAGTGTATAAGATGTCCATTGGACTTTGTATCAATGTATCCGAATTTGATATTAAATTTTATAGATGTAATAAAATTGGAGAATGCCTCCATTAATCCAATACGCTGCGCGCTTAAAAAGTGCTTGCTTCAGTTATTGATGGCCGAAATTAAAGTTATACGACCTTAGTTTACAGTGTCTACGGATTGTATCGACGTAAATGATTGTGTGACATTTATGTATCAATAAAAAAGTATTGGTTATTAAAAATGGTTTTTGTTTTACTTATTAACTTAATCTTCTTTATTATGGTACGTTCTATTATTGACAGACACTTTTTAATGGGCCTCTAATGTGCCACTGGCAGGCGAGGCAGACGTCATATTATAAGTTTTAAAAGGAAATTGACATCATTTATATAAATATTTAACTATTAATTATTTATATTTATTTTTATTAATTAATTGTATTAATGTTTATTTTTTTAACTTGAAGTGACATTTATTTTAAATTATAACTCTGTCATATTTATTAATTAATGGCATCACTTTCACTCACTCACTCAATTAATTAATATTGTAATTTTCTTAATTTTGACATTTTAATTATTTTAATACTATTTTAAATTTTTGGTAGATTTTCTTTTCTTAGATTCTTTTACTTTAAGTTTTTAACCGGACTCTGCAGTGCTGTGAATGCCTGTAAAAGATGGCTGCTTATGGCTTATATATAATGTTTTCTGCTGTCTTTGTTGGCATTACAAATTAATAAATAAATAAATATCCACTGGGCTACCACAGCTCAAAATTACATGTAATATAAGAAAAATGAAGTTTTAGAGCATTATATTAACTTCACTGTCGTAAAATCAATGAGCCAAACTCCGCGAAACTAATGTGTATCTTTGTCCTTGATGCTAAAAGTTTCGAGCGGAATTTTAGTTGAGGTATTAAAGCTCCGGTACAGAATATAATAAGATTTTACACTCCCTACAAAATCATTGTTACGAGCTTGAAGATAAGCGCATTTCTTAATATTCCTTAATATTCTGAGAGATAATATCGGAGGCAATAATATTTTTATGATAATTTGCGTTTAATATGATAATTTGCGTTCGCGTTGGAGAGATTTTTATTACATGCTAGCGGACCCCCGCTATTTCGTTCGCGTGGAATTTAGTTTTTCACAAATACCTCGGGAACCATGGACTTTTCCTGGATATAAAGTAATATATCTTAATACCAAATTTCAGCTTAATAATTGAATACTTCGGTTCAGTAGTCGAGGCGTGAAAGAGTAACAAACATTCATATCATCAAAATCATCAATTTTCGCAAATCTCGGGAAACCATGATTTTTTCGGGACAAAAAGTAGCCGATGTGTTAATCCAGAGTTAAATCTTAACTTTCACGTTTATAATATTAGTAGGATTTGAACGCTTTTTTAACGTCCGTTAAAAAAACTGTCTTGCGAATGAGTTCTAAGCCTGCCATGCCGCCATGAAACAGCTCGAGTTCTATTTATTATTAATAAATAAAAAAAAAAAAAAAAAAAAAACATCTATGAATTCAATATTCTTCATTATAAAAAAGTAATAATAATAAAAATGACAACTTAATTCCATTCTTTATGTCTAGTAGAAAAGGTATAAGACGGTGACATTCGTAACAAATGTCAGAAGTTCCAAAAGTCTCATTATTAAAAATTAAAGCTATAAAGATTAAAGTCGGAAATTCCAAAGCAGATAACTCAACAGTTTGAAGACAAATCCTTTGGAAACTCGGACAAGGCTATTTAATTATTTCTCTTACCTTCAACAGTAAACGATTAAGTTAGATACCTACATGATGTATAAAGTTATTCTCGTAATTGCTTAATGTCTATGAAACAGCTTTTGTATACTTCCCTTAAGTGACTGACACAAACCTGTGTTTGTGTAAGAACCGGCATTAGAAATATATCATAAACTCTCATTTGTTATTTATTAGTGATAAGAAATAAATCAAGACGTATGAAATTGTCTCTTATATCAAAAAATATAATGTTAATAAAAGATAATAAGGTACCTGTAATTTAATGTAGTGCTAGATCCGGCATTAGAAATATACTCTCATCTGTTATTTATTAGTGATAAGAAATAAATGATGAAGTACGATATTGTTATCAATAAATATAAGGTAAATAAACCTAAGATACATGTAATTTAATATAGTGCTAGATCCGGCATTAGAAATATACTCTCATCTGTTATTTATTAGTGATAAGAAATAAATGAAAGGTAATATTGTCAGTGAAACTTCACAGTAGGTTGCCTAGTTAAATTGAGACACATTTTTCATACAAAATCTAGGATAGGTACCATGATATCTATGATGATAGATCACAAGCAACTTAATACAGTTAAGTTAAGCATAAAATAAGCCTTCATTAGACAACCAATGAGGATATTACATTAAACATTAATTAACTGTTTGTATCTGGCAATCTCACAGTTGCATTGTGAAAGCAGGCAACACTTATGTTTGCAATTCTGTTGGTTTATATACTTATTATTATTATATATTATATTATTTTCACTAGTGTAGGATTTTTATTTATTAAGCAAAAAGTACATTAAATAAATTTAATATAAAAAAAATAATTAGTAAATCACTCACCGGGCGCAATTTTACTAGGCAACCTATTTGCAATGTGTCAATGTGAATGTTTTCTATCACTCAATTCCCCAAAAAAATAACAGATGAGGGTATATATTGCTTATTCCGGATCTCGCACTATATTCAGTTACAATAATCTTATAATAATATAATGGTATGAGTCGTGATAGCCCAGTGGACATGACCCCTGCCTCTGATTCCGGAGGGTGTGGATTCGAATCCAGTCCGGGGCATGCACCTAAAACTTCTCAGTTGTGTGCATTTTAAGAAATTAAATATCACGTGTCTCAAACGGTGAAGGAAAACATCGTGAGGAACCCTGCATACCAGATAATTTTTTTAATTCTCTGTATGTGTGAAGTCTGCTAATCCACATTGGGCCAGCGTGGTGGACTATTGGCCTAACCCCTCTCTCATTCTGAGACTCAAGCTCAGCAGTGAGCCGAATATGAGTTCATATCGATCGATCTTAGATATCGATATTTTATAGTCTGGATTAACACATAGGCTACTTTTTATCCCGAAAAAATCCATGGCAAGTACCTGAGGGATTTGTGAAAAACTAAATTTCGTAACGAGTGAAATGTTAAAAAAATATTTTAATAACATCAGCAATATCATTATATAATGATTTATTTATTTTTCTATCCCCCGCCGACGAACGAAAGCTGACGAACCCATGCGACAACGTCACCCAGGTCCGACAAACCGAAACCGGTGCATCCTCAGGAGTTGTTGACTCTACAATGTGCAACTGCACGACTAGGTGACGTTGTCGCATGGGTTCGTCGGCTTTTCATGGAGGATAGCAAAATAAATAAATCATTAATCATGATGAATTTCCGCAAGGTAACGCCTGCTTCTATCCAATATCATCAATATCAGTAGATGCACTTCGAAACACTAAGATCTTGCCTTGCCGCCTGCAACAAGCGGCTCCCTGGGACACGTTTTTGATGTGGTCAGTCCACTTCTCAGACCAATTATTGTATAGGACCTGCCTCGCTAGACGTTACTTTTCTGTCAAAGTATATGATCAACGATCTAAAGCGATTATAAAAACCGTCTCTATAGAATCGATGTTAAATAGTTGTAATCCTGTTCGTCGGTTAAAGAGCTCCGTAAAAATACCTTTTTGTGTAATTGAATTGTGTAAAAAACAGGAAAAAACTTCTAGTTTAGTATAAGATAAATACCAAATCTAAGCTCGTTTTCCTTAGAAAATGACAGACATTTTTGTTCGTGACTATGAGTGCGATACAGGTCCTTCTATAATTGGTCTGAGGTCCACTTAGCCGGCAACATTGCACACTTAAGTGCGGGGTCGCCATTTCAGCACCTTGGGACCCTTACATATATCGACTCTTCGAACATAATGTGCTAACTAAGTTTACTGTTAACTCAACGATATTTTATACTAAAGAAAAGGCACTAGTGCATCAAAACTGAGGCGGACAAATGTGTAAATTAAGCATTGTAATGTTAGCTATGCTTGGAGTTTCTCTGCGTGAGCGAATTAGGAATGAGGAAATCCGCAGACCAACCAAAGTCACTGACATAGCTCAGCGAGTCGCGAAGCTGCAGTGGCAATGGGCAGGCCACATAGTTCGAAGAGCCGATGGGTCCCAAGGAGCAAGCGCAGTGTTAGTCAACCCCCCACTAGGTGGACCAAGGATATCAAGCGGGTTGCAGGGAGCCGCTGGATGCTGGCGGCTCGAGACGAGTTGTTCTTGAAGGTCCATACAAGAGGCCTATGTCCAGCAGTAGACGTCTATCGGCTGATAGGTAAGGTAAGGTTACTACGGATTATAAATAACTTTACAATCGAATTTTATCGGAGAGCCTAAAGCTTTAAGCTGAGTTTCGTCGTTATAGATTAAATGGAAGGCAGTATCTACCGGATGTCAATTTGTCGCTTGACACAAGTTTGATAATTAAGCCAATTTTGATTAACAGGGTTGAATAACAGTTTGAACATTTTTGAACCGAGAACAAATTACACATTAATTAGGTTAAATTAACATTTCGAAGTTTTATTATATACTAGCGGACGCCCGCTACTTTTTCCGCGTGGATTTCAATTTTTCACAAATCCCACGAAAACCGTAGATTTTTCCGGGATGAAAATGCAAATGAGGAACAAACATATATAATACACACTTACACATACAAACTTTCACCTTTATAATATTTGAGTGACAGGCAAACCCTCCCCCCCCTCCTTAGTTCCCCCCATAGTTCCCATAAGATATAAAATAATATAAGCGAACTAGCCTGTTGTTTAAACTTCATAATTACCTCTTGAATTTACCTATGCGAGTAGCATGGGCTGAGTAACATACAGCTTCTTTATTATGAGGAAATTCGAACTATTTTTCGTAAAATATTTTACTACACAGCTAGCAAAAGAGAAAGGACAATCATAGTGTACGTTTTTCCTTGTAATTGGTGGATTCTGTTTCGTTGCAACCCATTATAACAATCGCGGAAGGAAAACTGTTATTATATAAATTGTAACTAAATAACATATCACTCGGTGTTGACGTAAATGAATCCTTCGAAGCGATTTATTGTCAATTTGCTTCGAATAGAAGCCGTACGTACTTGAAGTTTAATTATGTACATGTAAATATAACTAAGAATTTATTTTTGTGAATACTCCTAAAAGTGAAGTTCGATTATATTGAAAAATCCCTTTTTACTTTACTAGTTAGGTAAGTGTCATTTTTAACCGACTTCAAAAAAGGAGGAGGTCCATAATTATCTTTGTTCTCTTTACAAAAATATACATATACAGTACACATTATATTGTTAATCATAGTTATCAATTAAACAGTGAATTATATAAAATATATTGTTTGTTCCAACGCGCGATGTTTTCCTTGCGTTTGAAGGTCGTTAGTACAAAAATTAAAGAGAAAATTTAAGCCCTAGTTTCATACTGAGAGTATATTTTTATATATGCATGTATGACTTTATACATACAGTATATACCTACCTCCGCACTCGTATTACAAAAAAAAATATATTCGCGGTGACACTAATATTGAAGGTCTATTTACTAAATCTTTTGCAAAATGTTTGCAACATCAGGCGCGGCTAACGCGTTGCTAATTGCTAGTTTTTGAGGAAATTGTTTATCTGTCCTTTAAATAACCCTCGCATTAAAACTATATTGAATCAAAAATAGCCAAAACAGGAAAACAAGTGTGTGGAAGAAATTATCTAATAAAACCAGTGGTTCATTTAGATATTCTAGTGTCAGAACACGGTTTGGGTTTATATGTAGTAGATTGGTGGCAGTGCAAACGCGTTTGTGTGTGTAAACTAAAGGACCGTCAGCACAACAAAAAACTTTGTTAAATTATTTAAATACAAGTGAAGGTGTGTGACAACGAAACCGTTTATCAAAACACCGTTGCTTACTAACTTCTCACAGAAAGATGATGATATATAAACATTTATGATTTTCTGATGCTTCTTCAGTTACACACCTTTTTGTAGGTTACACCAATTATAATATATACTGTTAGATGTGTTACTAGGTCATGAAAAATGAGGCGCAAAAGAGGAAATTTCCACATCTCAATGTTAGTTGTAGTCAACAACGAACGTTATTTAAACAAATAATGCCTAAATATCGTCTACAATGTCGAGTTGTGTGTTCAGAAAGTGTAAAGCTATATACATAAATAAATAATGGAATTAAAAACAAAATTGTGCACATGTGCGCTCAGTTTTGTACCCTATTATTCGGATCACTTTTTGCGGTGATTTTCTAGGGACGTAACCGATCTATAGTATAAAATTATCATTGGGTTACACCTTATACTACAACTAAAGTCTAATTGTCTAGCCGTAAGTTAATTATTTACAACAACCAATAAATCACACATTTTTATTAAAACAACTTACAATTTCATTTCAGGTAACACTGAAGTCAAGAAGATGGAAAAATGTGTAGAACTGCCCATGTATTATATAGTCATACCGTCCATTATTATTATATTGCTAATTTTAATTATAATACTTTTAATGTTTTTATTACTGTGCAAGAGATACAAGGTAGTTACATATACGAGTAGTCCAAAAGCCTCTGTTGGTGACGCACACCGCCAAAAGACAAGTTCATTTCACTTACCAAGACTAAACAGTGGTGGATTCTATAAGCTCCGAGCACCCAGTGAAGAGAGTGACTCAAAAAAAAACCTATGTCGAACGCCATCAATTACAGAAAATGTGAATGACCAAAATGAGGAATACGAAGAGAGGGTAAGAAATAAAATTCCAAATCAAATGGCTATTATAGCACCTGACAAAATGAAAGTTATTTGTGAAGCTGTAGTAAACAGAAAAATAAATCACGAAAATTTGGAAAACCTTGAAAATCGTAATGCTGTCAAAGCAACTGAAAGAAATTATGAAGAATCTACTTCCGATAATCTAAATGTACAGAAGAATAATTTGGAAAAGTTTGAAATATCTAATGCTGCATGCGGAATAAATGACCGGTCATCTTTGGCAATTCCAAACGAAAGATGTGCTTCTGTTCCAGATTTACAAATATATGACGTTGTATCATCTACTCGGCCCATTCTGTCAAATGCAGAAATCAACGATGATTCTAATATATTTTCTCGCTCAAAAGTTAAAATGATGAAAATACTATCAGATCGTCACAGTGGGTACACATTTCCGCTAACTATGAAATCTGCGTCATATTCAAATGCAAATGTGAAAAACTGAATCAATCCATACTAATATTATAAATGCGAGTAAGTCTGTCTTTCTGTTACCCTTTCATGGCAAAACGGCTAAACCGCTCAATTTTTAATTGGTATTCTAATAAATGGGACCTAGGAGCAAAACATAGGCTACTTTTTGTCCCTAAAATAAATAGAGTAGGTAGGAAATAAGGGTTGAAAGTAAGAAAGTTTATAGCCTTTAGTTTTTACAGTTACGGTGATAAAGATGGAGTCGCGGGCGTCCGCTAGTAAGAAATATATTTTAATTTTATTTAAATGATATAAATAGTACCATTGTATTCTAATATAATAACACGAGTATTAAAATTAGTAAATACGAGTACTTATAGTAAAACTGACACAGATTCAATTATTTACATTGAAGATGTTTTATTTTGTACAGTTACCAAATAGTTATCAGAATTTCGATCCACCCCGGTAGGGGTAGGGTTTACTACACCAAAAGCTCGAGTAATATGTATAATTTTTAGACAATAAAGTAAATAAGTTTTGAATTATGTACATTTTAAGAAAATAAATATCACGTCTCTCAAACAATGAAGGATCGGAAACATGGTGAGAAAACTTGCATAGCTGAGAATTTTCTTAGTTCTCTCAACCGTGTGAGAAGTCTGCCAATGTGGATTGGCAGACAGATTGATGGACTATCATATAGATCAAACTCATGCTCAACAGTGAGCCGAATATGGGTTTGATGATGACAGTAAATTTAAACAAGGTTGTTTTTAAGTATTTTAACTGATAAAACGATCTTCGTAAATATGACTTCTCGATTATACTGCACTTAATCTCCTCTACCGGGATATTAACTTTATTAAAACGTTGTTTACGTCCAACGTAGGCGATGAAAACTAATAACTAGAGCGAGGCTATTATAAAAATTCAATTATTTTTTTACACCAAAAGAATGGAGCTTAAGGCTATAGCCGGAAAACTGAAAATATAATGAAAATGGTAACAGTTTAAGTTTAGAATAGTTTCATAATGGTCTTTAATTCTTTTACTTTTAACAGCCGGTGGTGCAGTGTGTAGTGACCCTGCGTTCTGCGTCTACGGTCGTGGATTCGATTCCCACAACTGGAAAATATTTGTGCGATGACCATAGTTGTTTTCCATTGGGTGTATTTATACATTGTATAAGTATTTACATGTAGTATATAAGTTAGCACCGCCCACAAACTGATCAGTAGGTAGAACATAATACGATGTTATTTTTCGCTTTTTAGTTTAGTATAAAATTTTTATAATTTTGAAGTCGATTGTATTTTTTTATTAAAATTTTCAATAAAAAGAATCATAAAGTACCAGGCTGACAAAATATATTAGGAGGTATTTGTACAAGTACCTATATTATTTTCTCGCACTTGTCGTTTACAAGAGTCAGTTGTCCGCTGATGGATTTTGTTGTTGACATATTCACTGGAGCAAATAATTGAATAAATTTAAGTAAAACAATGGAATTGACGAACCATTTTCATTTCTTACCAGCCTTTATTATATTTGCAATGTTTGTAAATCAAAATATTGCAATATAAATGGTTCATTAGTTAACTACTGAAGTACTAAGTGAGGTTAACCTTTATGGTGTTGTCAAGAGGTCTTGGATACGAGTCCTGGATCTATGTATAAAATACATGAGCATTTCTTTCTTCTGAAAATTTTAGCTATATATACAAATATTTATTCTAAGAAATTCTAAGCCTGCAGTTGGGAAGCTGGAGGAGGTTGTAAGGAGATCACGTTAAGCCCAAAGGCGTATTGGGCCCTGTATCAGACTTAGTTTGGGGCCCAATGAAGGGTAAAAATATTTCACAAAAGAAAAAAAAAGCTTGCTTAAAGTTAACAGTGACTTAACCTGTCTAGGATGTTTACAATTTTTGACCGCACGCATACATAACTCAGGGAAAAAAAATTGCTTTTTTCGACTTTTGTCATTTCTGAAGTGACCACCACTGTTGGGAAGCACCAGATTAAATGAGATTGTGGATTACATTTTATTAATTTTTGCTTTCACACGTAAGGTGCCCCTGTAGACCGGGAGCCCCGTATCATTGATTTGGCTGATACGGCGGTAGTTACGACCCTGGTTAATAAGCCGTCGATCCTTGTCATTATCATTAACAAACTGATAATGATAAACAGACAACTATCATCCTAAGCCCGTGAGTCCGCACAGAAGCAGCATGTTGAATCTAAGCTCCAGGTTAGGCTCTCTCTTATAAAGAGGGAGGCCTGACCCTGTAGTTGGCTTTGAAACTAAAGGGGAATGGCCATCCCCGGCTCAGACCTACCCTAACCACTCGGCAGTTTGCTTATATCTAAAAAAATCTTGATAATACTACTATAATAGTGAAATCATTACTTACCAATTAAAGTTTGCTACAACGACATTTTTAATTTGTCCACAACGGGGACAAGCAAATGTTACTTTGCCACTTTGGTACACCGGCGAACAATTAGCCCTAGAAGAGTGATAAAAAATGTATTTTTCTTTAATACTTTTACTAAACCAATTATTGAATTAGATACTTATTTTTACATCTTATTATCATCTCCATATATTTTTATACGCGGGTATACCTGGGTTTCCTGGGCCGGTGTTGTATAGGCCGCTGGCCATTCCCCTTTAGTTTCATAAAAGATAAAAGATCTTATAGAAATTGATAAATATTTTTCAAGTTGTTTTATAGATATAAAATTTTGTTAGCGTACTATTTCATTATATTTATTGCACGGACTACTCTATAGATAATTGATATATTTATTTAGCGTTCCCGCTGTTTTGAAAATTATTTATTTTTAATATCCAACGCAAATAACCCTATGCTTTAGGTGTATAACTGTGTATGTCTGTGTACGAGCCCTCGTAGCTCTGAAACGTGTGAACTGATTTTCATTTAGTTGCTGTTTGATTTTTTTTATTCGAGAAAGTTTTTGTGATATAACTACGATATTGTAAATACGACAAGGCGTTTCGGTCTCAGGCAACAAGTAGAACAATTCTACTATGCTAAGTATAGAAGTAATCTTGATTCCCGTTCTGTAAAATCTCAATATTTTTTTACAAGCATCTTATAAAATAATAGTTTTAATTAATACAAATGTAGTGTACGACACTTCTGAGTGTGACTCCCACTTTCGCCACCCTCCTTTAAAAATGTTTTATTAACATTTAATTATTACGTTTAAATTTTCACGAATAATTAAATTAAGTTGCTAGCTTGTGTCTATTATAGAAATTAAAATTAAGCAAATTCTTGTGAAATTATTTAGTCAATGTAAATATTTTAGATTCCAAAACCAACTGTTTTACATTGAAAAGTAATTCTACAGAATAGTAAACATAATTTAATGTTACAAAACACCCTACCAAACATTTACATTATGTTAATTAAATGACTACTGTAAATACTCAGTTTTATTAAACTAATTATTTTTTCCGGTGGTCAGGGCTCCAGAGTGAGGATCCTCCTCACAATACGCGCCGTCTCAAGAATCATTGCCTTCTGTATCCGACTCTTGATCCAACAATTAAGCGAAAGCTTCTTATGGTGTTGGTCGAACTTTTCGCTGTAAGACCATTGACTGAAACAACTATCGGAAGAATAATATTTGACTCAACATTCCAACATGGCGGTAATCCCGTGGGCAAGGTCCAAGTATTTTGATACTTTTCGACTTTCACCAGATTATCGTCATGTGGAACAGTAATCAACAATTATTGCACGACGCACCCACCGATCGACTAGTACTATATCATTTATAATTCTGATATTATTATTACTTTAGGTAAAGTTTTGTATCTAAATGACTTCCCTTTTAACTCGTTTAATACAAACCTTACTTCCGGACGTATATTTCGTATTTTTATAACTCTTTTAAATACAAAATTTACCCAGAGGAAAGGTAAAGGTAAAGATAATCGCTAGTCATTTCAAACCTAAAATAATTATCTTAAATTTATGAAAATATATTCGATTAAATATAAGCTTAGTTGTAAACATAAATCACGTCGAAAGAAGCATACATAATTATCATCGAACTTCACGTGGTAAGTCCGTTTGATTTTCAATAATATTCATCGTAAATATACATATCGACATTACCAAATAATAGTATGTATACATTTGGCAATTTCAATACTTAATTAATCCCCTTTGATTCATAGTAGCAAGTCAGCCAGTTTAGTGCGACATCGAATAGGTAATTGGGTAGATATTGTGGAGGCAAATCGGGATATTGCTGCCTGCATCTAACTGAATCCAAAGTTGTACGAATATGCATACATTGGGCTAACGCGCGGCAATTTCAGTTATTCATGACTTGTGATTTCATTAATGTGTAAAGTTTTGCTACTAAATTGCATGTAGTTCGTATGTGCAGCTATGTTAAGTCTAATATGACAATATTACACATATACTATAGATAGTCAAGTATAAGGATAAATAGGGTTTTTCAGTCTTGCTACAAACATTATAGCAGGGGAGTCCGGGATGCTAAATTTGCAGTTACTAAACCGTCGTTGGAATTGATTACATTCGGTAGATTAGATGATAGAAATAATAAATGGTTATATACTTTATTCGTTTTCAGCGGTGGAAAAAAAAAACTCACTCTTCGGCTTCCCTACTATTAAGGTCTTTATAATTATTCCCTCTCGAAGTACACGCCTGACTCGGCAGAGGTCTAATTAGTTCTTAAAACTTTTTTTTTTTAATGACTGAAACTGCAATCTTACCTGATGGTAAGTGATGATGCAGTATGCGCGGTGAATTTACAAAACGGAGATCCTGGGTTCGATCCCCGGCTGAGCCGATTGAGATTTTCTTAATTGGTACAGGTCTGGCTGGTGGGAGGCTTCGGCTGTGGCTAGTTACCACCCTACCGGCAACAGCGTACCACCAAGCGATTTAGAGTTCCGGTGCGATATCGTGTAGAAACCGAAAGGTGTGTGGATTTTCATCCTCCTTCTAACAACTTAGCCCGCTTCCATCTTAGGCTGCATCATCGCTTACCACCGGCTAACTTGTAAAGAATAAAAAAAAATACATTAAATATTTTAAATAATACCAATATTCCCATTTCCCCAAAGAATACAATATCCCTATAATGTTTAAAAGTAGCAAATATTCTTAATATAAAGATCATTAACCTGTAAGTCCTAATTAGAATTAAAAATAATCAGTGGATAATAATTGATTATCACAACTATTTTATCTTGGCATTAATATAAATAAAACTACTTTACCAGAATTTGTTTAGACAGTCCACTTTGTACTGGAAAAATGCGTCTGTTTTTCATGATGTCATTAGCCGAGATTTAGTAGTGTGGGTAAATCTAGCACCAGAATACTAGTGAAAATGAATGCAGAACCAAATTTCTTACTCAAACTGTGCACGGAAGATATTTTTCTCAGACTTGTTCGAAAAGCTCTCTGGTTGCTAATGATGATATATTAGGTACCAGCAAATGTTCCACCAGGTGGACTGACGACATCAAGCGAGGCGAAGGGATTCGCTGGATGCAGGTGGCTCAGTATCGAGATGTTTGGAAGGCCCTACAAAAGGCCTATGTCTTGCAGTGGACGTCCATCGGCTGATATAATGATGATGATTATGAAATGTTTCGCTTCTTGAACTAGGTACTTGATGGTTTGGATGGTTTACACCTAGTGGACCGAGGACATCAAGCGGGCGGCAGGGAGCCGCTGGATGCTGGCGGCTCGAGACCGTTTTGTTTAAAACTCTATGCAAGAGGCCTATGTCCACCTGTGGTCGTCCAACGGCTGATAAAGATGATAATGAGATCCGCGATTTAACCCGCATAGTTTTCAGTTCTGCGGTAATACTGGGATAAAATATAGCCTATGGCACTCAGAAATAAAGTGGATTTTGATCCCGACTTTGGTAATTTTAGCCCAATTAAATTTGCCCAAATTTAATTGGGCAAAAGTTGGGCAATTTTTAAAAACCACTGGATTAGATAGATGAAAACAGGCCTGTTTTATAATATACCTAAAGATAGATGGCCAAAAGGCCAAAACTTTAAAACCAAAACCAAAAGGGATCATAAACAAACTTGCACACGCATCGTTTTATATTCACTGCACATTTGCTCAGATAGCAGAGAGATGTTTATTTCTGGAACGAATGAGTACAAAATAATTGAACGCGTTAGAAATTCGTACGTTTGCAAAATTACTACAAATTGTAAAGTTTCGCGGAATTCACCAACATTAATTAAACCGCTGGTGAAATAGGATGATAAGTTACAAATTGGCTGTTATCTCATCTGATGGTAAATGATCATGTATGGTAATTAGGTCATTACGTAATTACCATACATGATATAGGAAATCACTCCAAAAACATATTCACAAAAAGCCTATGTCCTGCAGTGGACGTCCATTGGCTGATATGATGATGATGATGAAACCTACAATATCAATCAATACGAGAATTCAATGTAACTTTCCTTTGTTACAGATGGCAAAATGCATACATATAACTCAACCGACCTCGAGCATGACAACTCGTCTGAAGGCGGCTATACGCCGTATAGTGATCGGATAGAAACATACCTGGTGCCGGTCATATTTGCTATTATATTTATAGTAGGCGTTCTGGGCAATGGGACGCTAGTCATTGTCTATGTCCGACACAGGGGCATGAGAAATGCACCTAATACGTAAGTATATCCATAAATCTAACTAACAACATAATATGCTAGTAATTCTTTCGATTCGCAGGGCGTAGGTTCGATTTTTTTGTTATTCTTCACAAGTTAACCCTTGACCACAATCACACCTGATAGTAAGCGATGATGCAATCTAAGGTGGAATGGAAAGATGAAAATCCACACCCCTTTCGGTTTTTACACGACATCGTAACGGAAGGCTAAATCGCTTAGCGTTACGTCTTTGCTGGTAGAGTGGTAACTAGCCACGGCCGAAGCCTTCCACCAACCAGACCTGGACCAATTAAGAAAACCTCAATCGGCCCAGCCAGGGATTGAACCCAGGATCGTTTTGTAAATCCACTGCGCCACGGAGGCCGTCAAAATTCTGGTCTGGGACATACACCTCCAACTTTTCGGATAGGTACGTGGATTTTAAGAATTTAAATATCACGTGTCTGAAACGGTGTAGAAAATCATCGAGAGGAAACCTGCATAGCTGACAATTTTCTCAATTTTCTACGTGTGTAAAGTCTGCCAAATCGCATTGGCCAGCGTGGTGGTCTATTAACTTAACGCCTCTCATTCTGAGAGGAGACTCGTGCTCAACAATGATCCGGATATGAGTTGTTGAGAACACAAAGAAGACGTAATGTAATCTTGACTTTATCTTTTAATTTATCACACACTTAATCACGATTGTGCTGCCATTTATTGTTAGCTCATTTAATCATCATCCAATAAGTTCACGTGCCTGTCAGCATAACATTACAGGATCAGTTTTGCCACGCTGCAGGCACGTGGACTTATTGGATGGAGTGGCTAGCACAGTTATGACATCCAAATGGTTAACCATCTTCCGAAAATTAAACGTTCAAATTAGTATACCTCGGATGCAGGCTACGAGATATCTCGATATCCGATAATGTCACGTTGTCAACTAATAGCAGCAACATAGGGAACTTCGTTGCCTTTTAGTCCCATCGCAAAAGAGAGAGAGAGTCTTTCTCTTTTAATTTTCAAGTCATTTTCTCTTCATGAAATATGCCGGGTTGGATTTGCATAATTTGTACAATAAACCGTGTTTCTATCCAAATTAATTTGTCCACAGATACATATTCTCATTGGCGCTGGCAGATTTACTCGTGATTCTCATCTGCGTGCCCTTTGTATCGGTCATATACACGCTGGAGTCGTGGCCCTGGGGAGAGGCGATCTGCAGGATATCGGAGACTGGGAAGGACATCAGCATTGGAGTATCAGTGTTCACCCTCACAGCGTTGTCGGCTGAACGATATTGTGCGATTGTCAACCCTTTTAGGAAGTTGCAGGTAAGAATCTATACTTATAATAAAACTGGTCGAATTCTATACATTTATTCGCAATTTGAGATTTTACTTATACCATTTGTTTAAATTAAAAACAAACGTTACCGTGGCGTAGAGTAGGTACTACTAGCGCCATCTAGAATCTATACATAAAATACGAATTTTGTACATTGGAGATATTTTGAAAATTTTTGTTGGGGGACATTATATAATCGATACTAAAGCTAAAAATATTTGTTTTTCTGTCTGTCCGTGTTTTTCTGTTATTCGGGCATCACGCTGAAACTACTGAATAAATTCAAATGAAACTTGGCACGGTTTTAGACCATTATACGGAGAAGGTTATATTATATTTTTATTGCGATAATAAAATAAAAAGGGGGTGAAATAGGGGTTGAAAGTTTGTATAGAAAGTCCTTCATTTATAGAGTTACAGTTTTAAAAATATGTTCATAAATCATAAAAAAATACAAAATATAATTTCTTCAAAACTTTTTAAAATTCAAACTCTAAAGTGGTCAAATAGGGCTTGAAAGTTTACATTGATTTCCACGCGGACGAAGTCGCGGGCGTCCGCTAATTCACAACTATAGTGCTCGCCACGGATCTTAATGTTTGTGAAGTTAGCTAGGGTTATATTCTGCAGCTGCATTATAGTCGACACATAACATAAACATTTGTTTAAATTAAAAGGTTGCTATATATCCTTTATTTACTATTTCCTTTGTTGTAATAGACTTCTAAAGTCAATGGCGTGCACAACAAAGATTTTGACTAAATTATGCATTATAGGTACAAATCGTACAAAATAGAAAATTCCTTCCACAATCAAGGTTCGTAATGAGTCCAAAAGGTAGGCAGTGCATTTTCGCATCTATGAAGTGTCTGTCACTGTCTATAGTAACAGTTAACATGAAAAAACATGAACGATTTTTTATTTCTTATTATTTTCTTTTTTTTAATATTCTTTATTTCATTTATTAAGTTATTTCTCTTAATGAAAACCTGAAATAAAAATACAAACCAGTATTTCACTTTTAAAAGATCTGAATTAAAGACAATCTAAATGCATTTTTATGCTTTTAATAAATAGGTATGTACAACTCAGGGCTTTTTATATTGGAATACCAAAACATTATCTTGCACAAAAAAAAATATCTTAAAGAAAAATGTTGAAAGGAGCAAAATACTGCTTTTGTGTCGCAATTTTCAAAGCCAAAAATGTCTGATACGTTTGAAGGCTTATGAAAGCGACTGATGGAGGTTCATTACATTGTATTGATTCCTGAAAGTAAAAGTCAAGATTTTCGCAGTAAAGTGAACCTGCCTAACATCATTTGTAAATCAGTAGAATTTGCAGGTTAAATTTTGAAAATGGATGGAAACGTCTGGCTCAGAATCATATTTTAAACAACTTCAAAAAAAGAGGAGTGGGATTACCTTGAATGTTTTTTATAAGGGTATAGGTACTAAGGGTACATCCGTCCTTCAGTGTCCGAAGACCAGTGGATATGACCTCTGTCCCCGATTCCGGAGGATGTAGGTTCGAATCCACCTCCAACTTTACAGTTATGTGCATTTTAAGAAATTAAATCACGTGTCTCAAACGGTGAAGGAAAAACATCGTGAGGAAACCTGCATACCTGAGAAATTTCTTCATTCTTAATTCTCTAACACAAAATTATGTATGGTTATGTAATTTTTAATAAAAATCAAAATAACGAAATTACCCGTACTGTGGCGCTTTCATTACTTATGCTAGGTCACACTAAAAACATAAAAATTAAATATTTTTAATAGAAAAAAAATTATAAATATTTTATTAGAATACATTTTCACGTGCAAACCTATTTTGATGTAAATAGAGGGTATTCATCTGTTGTGTGATATTGTAGTGAAATACCTAGTTAATTTAGTTACTAATTGGAACATGACAAGGTGTCCTAAACTAAACGCTCTCTAATTAGGAAGTTGTGTCTATCTCGTTAGTGAAACTCTGGTGTGGGTTGGTGGGAATGTGTTTGTTGTGTCATTTACACAAACCGGTAACAAAATTACTTTGACATGTAAATGTTGTTGTATTAAATGTTATATTATGTTATACACTAGTGTCTGTAAGTGTCGATGTAATATTATGGGAACCACTGTCTGAGCAAATAAAATATTTATTAAAGAAGAACGGCGAGATTTAATGTATTTTGGGACTAGCTGATAGAAGTAGCGTGGTTATTGGAAACCTATTAATAGTTGTTCATCGTAATTAAACTATGAAAAAAGTTAATGGTAAGCAGTCTTAAAAAGCAGGGAAAAAGATATACTTTAAATTAGTAGGTACCTTATTTATACACAAATGTGAAAAACACCACCGCTGATATACAATTGCGTGACTGTTTCATAAATACGAGACGGCGTTTTTGCAAACGACTTTTTTGTTTATAAAAAGCACATTTTTCTTTTGATTTCCGTTCTGTAAAATCTTAATATTTTTTATACAAGCGTGTTACAAAATAATAGTAATACGATTACAACTTTTACAACTTTTTGAATCGTTATATCTCAAAAACGGTGGCTCGTAGAAAAAAAGAAATTAACAATTTTTTGTAGATAATTTTATGATCTACAATTTTTGTCTGAGGTATTTTTATGATAAAACTTAACGTTTTGCTGAAAATCGCGAAAAACTAATTTTTTGACCTTTGACCTTGAATATTTTTTTTTCCTTACAGGGGTAAGATGGGGAACTTTCAGATTTTATTTCTAAAGATATTTTAAATAATCTTACCGGTATTCAGCTTGGTGGGAATTTAGGTAACTTCAAATGTTTAAATTGACCGGACTATAGTTTTATTATTCGGTATTTTGAATAAATCTTTGATTGAATTTGGTTATCAAACGGGAATTTTTATTATTACTTTTGTAGTCGCTTCGCATTAGTTCCGCAAAAGTCAACGTATTGGATTGGAGTGCCAGGGGTTATCATAACAGGGTTATCAATGCTGTCAGTCATTCACCTCTAGAGTCATCTTATCTGCGTGACCGAGTAATCCTAATCGTTAATTAGCAATCACAACGATTTTCCAAGTAGGGATATTAACTTTCCCCGTGAGAATTTCCGATTTCTCTTTTCGTCACGATGTAGGTAAAGTCACAGAACTTATAACACTTAAGCTGTGATTCTTTTACACGTGGGCACAATAATATAGTAATTAGGTCTAATATTACGTATAAGTTTTTCTTAAGGGGATAAATATAATAAATACTCCATAAGCTAAATACGTTAACTTTAAAAAATAGTTTTCTGAATCATATATTTAAAAAATTATGAGAATGTATTTATTGAATTTTGTTTTGTATTAAATACTTAATGTTAAATTCTTTTGGTGAGCAGTTGCCTAAAATTCTGTTTATAAAACTTTTATATTGTTTGAAGCTGCTGGATGCTGGCGGTTGAAGACCATGATGTTCATAAGTTTTTATTAATTTATTTCTTTTATATTTCTATTTCCTTGTAGGCCTATGTCCTTGTCTATTGAACATCCATAGGATGACGATGATGATGATGAGAATGCCAATCTTGAGGTTTCAAAACTAAGCCTTTTTTTATTATTCTTTACAAGTCAAATCGCTTGGCGGTACGTCATTGTCAGCCAGCTGTTATTGGATGTATGGTTTGTTTCAGCTTCGAAAACTGCCATTGGTCTGTGCAACAATCATATGGGCGGCTGCACTGATCTTCGCGGCACCGGCGGCGTTCTTCTCCAGCACTATTTATCATGAAATCGAAAACAATTATACTATTATATACTGCTCGCCATACCCTGAGACTTGGGATAATTATGCCAAGTAAGTAATTTTAATAGTAGAACTAAGCTAATACTATAAACGCGAAAGTTTGTATCGATGTTTGTTTGCTTGGATGTTTGTTACTCTTTAACGCCGCTACTACTGAAGCGATTTGCCTGAAATTTGGAATGGAAACAGATTAACACATAGGCTACTTTTATCTTAAGAAAACTAACTAACTTAAGTAATCCTTAAACTTAAGTAATTTGTGAAATACTTAATTCCACGTGGACGAAGTCGCGGACGTCCGCTAGTAGAGCTATATGTGACTATGCTCGTTATGAAAGAACTACCGCTATGCTTATTCTTTCGCCAAGCAGCATTGCTCTGTACTGGTCTAAGGGCTAGACCCTGGCTGGTCTGGGGCTGGCGCGTATGGTTGCTAATGAATTTACAGTCACATGAAGCTTAACCTACCTTAGGTTGTTGGATAGAGGGTGGCATTTTGTAGATGTTCCTCGCGTGTTTTCCTAAGATTTTCCACTTACCGATTCTTATTGAACATGATTTTAAGTTAAATATTACTTATAGCAGACGCCGCGCGGTTTAACCCGCGTGATTCCCGTTCCTGTAGGAATACGGAGATAAAATATAGCCTATATGTAGGCTAAATATAGCACCCGGGGGTAGTGTAGCTACCCAAGAATTTTCCAAATCGGTTCAGTAGTTTCATAGCCTATTCAATGCAAACAAACAATCAAATCTTTCCCAATTGATACTAATTACATAAAGATATTGTGTTTTGTACTTATATGTTTAATTAATCTTAGAAAAGTGTCAGATTGTAAAAACTCTTTTTGAATAGCATAGTCAGACTGATAAGTGACATTGGCTTTAAGAGGGTACGGGGATGGAAAGGTGGGAAAATTTGTATGACACTCTGTTCTTTAATTTTTTTATGGTTAAGATTCTACTAAGTGGATGAATTTACAGGCATCTGCTAGTTATTATTAACAGTATTATTTGTATTATTAATGAATTTTTGGACGTCTGGCTTTATTAAAAATACCAATCTCTTTCATTCTCTAGATGGATGACATTAACGAAAGCGATCGTTTACTACGCGCTGCCGCTCCTCGTGATCGCATTTTTCTACTCGCTAATGGCGCAACGGCTGCTGGCGAGTACCAAGGAGATGCCGGGCGCGCTACACGGCGGCCAAGGCGAGGCGCAGGCTAAGGCGAGGAAGTCCGTCGCCTGCATGGTCTTGATATTTGTTATTGGTAAGATTTAAGATGACTAATTTGTTTTTTTTTTGTATTTAAGTATTATGGAATTTGATTATTTTAAAAAATGAGTTGCTGGCAAGTATCAATGATACACGCTACAGTTACGCTACGAGGCACGGCCTTGAGATTTGTTAAAGGTAAGTTATAATACTAATAGTTTTTTTTACGACGAGTAAAGCGAGGCGTAGCCTCTGCAAGGAAGTCCGTGTGTATGGTCTTGACATTTGTTATAGGTTTTAAGTTTAAGTTTTAATATACCTGGTTGGATTTTTTTACTTTATTAATGCACTATCGAACTCGAATCAATGCTGCTTTAATTTTGCTAAGTTTAGTTTTGTTGAAAAATTGAGTCACTGGCTATTATCATAGACTTCCCGGGCGCGCTACATGGAAGGCATGCCGAAGTGCTGCCTAAATTCGTAGCTAACATAGTCTTGATATTTGTTATTGGTAAGTTTTAATACATCTAACTGGATTTTCTTCAAGTAATATAAACATGGGGACTAAAGAAAATAGACTCGACTCAATACTGCATTAATTAAACTAGTTGCTGGCTAGTACCAAATATATGCTGGCGTGCTACACGGAAGGCAAGGCGATAAGGCGATGCGCTGTTTAAGTTCGTAGCCACCATGTTCTTGATAATTGTTATTGGTAAGTTTTAATACATCTAATTGGGTGTTCTCCAGGTAATTAGAACATTGAGTTTTAATTAACTAAAGAAAATAGACTCGACTCAATGCTTTAATTAAACTTGTTGCTGGCTAGTATCAAAGATATGCCGGGCGCGTTACACGACGGCCAAGACGAGGCGCTGCCTGAGGCAAGTAAATCCGCAGCCTGCACAGAACACTGCATAAAGTTCTATTTCTAGTGGTAGCTTTTATGGTCTTGATATTTGTTATTGGTAACTTAGAAACACCGCTAATTGGATTTTCTTCAATTAACTTAAGCACCATCAAGTTACGCATTGTTTAAAAATTGAGTTTGTTATTTAAGTACGTGGCTTGGAAAATATATTTTTAACTAAGATTAGAAAGCTGTTGGTTATATTTATTTAAGTAAGTTTCATAGACTGAGCCTTTGATCAAATTACTAAGGATTTGCATCATATTCAAATTCACCAACCAAATTGTACGTCGTTTTTTGAGGGAGACGAGGTAAACTAACACATCGATGATATTAAACACCAATAAATTTATTCTGTGTTCTAACACTACACACAAATATAAATTTGATTCGCAATACACACACACACACACGTGTAATTTTTACACAGACTAATAAACACATCACTTAGATTCGTTTTACAGAATATTCGATAACTTGAATCGATGTTTTGCTGTTCCAATTGAAGAATCGATTCTAATTCTATATCGATTATATTCTAAGATAATGTTTTATTACAAATTTGATATAATTAGGATAGAAATACTTACTAATGAAACGTCACTTCATCTTTTAGTACACTAGATGTTCTTGATCGTTTTTTTAGCTATTCAACTACACAAACCGGCATTATTAGGGAGCTATTTACAAGACGAAAACGAAACATCGATTCTATAGATACAGTTTATAAACGCGGTACATTGAGGGGTAACGTACAGCAGGCAGGTCCCTATTATAATTCGTCTGAGATATCATGGTAAAAGAAGCCTTAATCATTTCATGAATGGAAAATCTATTACCACAGGACGCAGAAAACTAAAACTGCAGAGCGAAAAGCGACTACTACTCGTCCTATCTTATCGGTGTCAATTGATTTAATGGTTAAATAGACTGCTCGAGTGGTTTGAAAATCTTTTACACAAAGCTTTTATGAGCAATTTTTAAAAGCCTTTTGTTTGCTTTTCAATTGAATAGCGAAATAGTTTCAAACCATTAACTTTCGCCTGTTGCAATTTTTTACTGTGAAGTTAATGTTGCAATAAATGTTGTATAACTACAGGCCAATCAGTCTGATGTCTAATGTGTACAAAGTATTTGCGAAGATAATACTTGACAGAATCACTAAAACTCTGGACGAACAACAGCCAGTGGAACAAGCGGGCTTCAGAAAAGGATTTTCTACAATCGACCACATCCACACTGTCAAACAAATACTCGAAAAATACACGGAGCATAACAAAAAAATATACATAGCGTTTATCGACTACGCCAAAGCCTTCGACAGTATAAGCCATGAATCCCTCTTAGACAGTTTAGATCAGCAAGGAGTACCCGCAGCATACATTGACATCATAAATATGATTTATAACAACAATAAAGCTAAAATCCAACTAGAAAGCTTAGGAAACGAGTTTAAAATTGAAAGAGGTGTCAGACAAGGGGATCCTTTATCCCCCAAACTGTTTTCAGCCGTGTTGGAAAGCGTATTCCGCAACTTAGAATGGGAAGACTTCGGAATCAATGTTAATGGTAAAAAACTTAACCATCTCAGATTCGCAGATGACCTCGTACTATTTGAAGAAGATCCAATCAAACTCGGGTGCATGGTTTCGAATCTACATGAAGAGAGCATTAAAATCGGACTCAAAATGAACACAAAGAAGACCAAACTAATGACGAACAGTACTGAGGTCAACATCGGCATTGATAACAACCCATTATTGTATGTGCAAGAATACACATACCTTGGACAAGTTGTTACCTTCAGGGACCAAATGACTAAAGAAATCAGCACGAGAATTGCCGTTGGCTGGAAAAGATATTGGTCCCTGAAGGAGATAATGAAATCCAAGGAACTGAGCATGGTAATTAAGAGGAAGGCCTTCAACACGTGTATCTTGCCATGCCTAACATACGGCTGTGAAACCTGAGCGCTCACCATGGCTCAAAGGGCTAAACTGGCCAGGTGCCAACGATCCATGGAGAGGAGCATGACTGGCCACAAGAAAAAGGATAGGGTAAGAAACACTGACCTTCGAACTAAAACTGGGGTCACCGATGTTTTAACTCGTGTCGACCAGCAAAAGTGGCGATGGACAGGCCACATGCTAAGGGACACTACGGGGAAGTGGAGCAGACTGGTGACGGAATGGTACCCTAGAGATGGCAGAAGGAATCGGGGTAAACAGTTCATTAGATGGGAGGATGACTTAAAGCTCACAGCAGGTCCAAAGTGGAGAAGGGTCGCATTAGAGAGAGAGCAGTGGAAGTCGCTGGAGGAGGCCTATGCCGAAAGGCACACTATGTTAAGAGATATTCTTTAAAAAACAAAATGTATTGTATATATAATTGTAATTTCTTAACACAGAATAAAGGGCTTATTATTATTACTATTATTATTATTATAATGTTGCAATATTTGCTGGTCCATTTCATACAATCCTTTACAAATGGAGCGTTTGACAAAAATATTAGTTTACAATTACTTTGACGTTTAGTACATCAAGGACGACACGTTTTTGGCTTTTGGAAAATTTTAAAAAATACATGATTTTTAAATTAAGTTTTATAAGAAATCCTTAACTTTTATCAAATAATATAATATTTCGGACCCTTTATTTCATGTTAAATTGTGACTATACGAAATTAATATTGTTTAAGTATATTAAATTTAATATACTAGCTACTTAGTTTGATTTATTTATAATGATTGATAATGTTAAGAACTTCAATAATTTTTGCACCGCCATTACAAAATGAACATTCAACATGATTCTTACAACTTCTTACTGAGAATTTATTACTGTAAATAACAAATAATCCTTTTGTTGGGTTGGCCAATTACAGTTCGAGATACGTTATGGTAACAATGTATATTAGTAGACTTTTTGGATCTTTTCAAATAAATACTATTGTTATGTTTGCTTTTGTTCGGGTTACCAAATTAAATGGATCATCGAACATTTTCCTATTAAATTGTACTGGTACATGATAATATTGTTAGAGGTAATTTCATTGAATTTGACATAACAGCTAAGCTTGTTATCTTGTTGCCAAATTTTTTGGCATATTTTTTTATGACATAAAAACATGAAATCAATTCTTAATATTCTGAAAACCGAAAGGGATATGGATTTTCATCCTCCTCCTAACAAGTTAGACTGCTTCCATCAAGTAAATGCAATGCAAAAAACACGTAAAGAATTAAGAAGATTCTCAAGTATGCAGGTTTCCATACTATAGTTTTCCTTAACCGTTTCAGACACGTGATATTGAATTTCTCAAAATGACGGCAAAGTTGGTAGTGCATGCCCCAGACCGGATTCGAACCTACGCCCTTCAAATCCAAGGCAGAGGTCAATTACTCATCCACTGGGCTACCACGGGTCTCACTTCAAATAAATAAATATTATTTAAATGAAAGAGAATATTATTTACACTGCTGCTGCTTAAACCGTAGATTCGAACCTACGCCCTTCAAATCCAAGGCAGAGGTCAATTATTCATCCACTGGGCTACCACGGGTCTCACTTCAAATAAATAAATATTATTTAAATAAAAGAGAATATTATTTACACTGCTGCTGCTTAAACCGTAGTTGTTCACCATTATTTTGGCACAAAAGCACAAACGTAAAATTCAATGGGCATTTTGACTGACAGATAACATACAGCCTAAACTTCTGGACGTGCAAAGTTGAAAAGTGTAGGATTTATTCATTTAGTATTCTCGAGGGGGTTAAATAGTAGTTAAAACTTTGTATGAAATTAATGAAAATTGATACTCCGGTTGAAAACTATACGAAAGTTTTCTCTACAGAGGAGCTTTACACCGGTTGGTAATTTTTCTATTTACTTTTCTACTTATTATGATAGATCATCACCAGTACCTACTTAGCTACGAGTACTGCACTGGAAGTTGAGCAAATTCGCGAATAGGACATGTTGGTAGCTTAGTGAACTTTTTAACGAATTCTGCAGTTTAAGATAGATAAGTGCATGGATTTTGAAAGGATTTTAGAAGCATATTTTATAAATCTTGAAAAATTACAGGACGTTTGTCGCAGCGTAGTTTGTTGTTTTCCAGTGTCTGGATGTATATTATGTACATTATAAAAGTATTTATATGTATTATATAAATGTACTCGTATATTATGATATATCAGCTAGTACCCATAACACGGGGTATGCTTTTCGCTTATCTTCTTTTTTTTTTTTTTTGACGGCGAAGCTTAAGTTTCTAAGTTTCTTAGCACAATTTTAAACTGAAGTTAAATTAATAAGGTACTGTTCATCATGTGTATTGCGAAAACATAGGATGTCGTTTAAGTAACCTGATGACTAAAAAAAAATATTTATTTATTTAAATGCATTTTTTTTTTTTATTGAATCATTTCTTAGTGGAACTTAACGGTGCGAGTTAGTGCGAGTCCCTTTATATACCATAGCTTATCCTATGTAAATACGGATAAACTTCACATAGGGCTATTATGCGGTTCTTATGATATATATTCGCTCAGATACCCGTCCATCACGTGGTATTACCCAAGTTGTTCTTTAATTTTTCATTTTGAAAAAAAGTAAAAATTTTCATTATTATGGTAAAATTATTTTTAATTTACATATTTATTTTGAAGTGCATTGTCACTTTAATATGGGCTATGTGGCAATTATTTACAAATTACTTCAAGCATTTTTTTTTTTTTTTTGCTTTCAGTTAGTAAAAAAGTATTTTGAAGACTAAATAATTTTACTACGTAATGGCGCAAAGTAGCCATGTTTGATCGAATGCAGTAGTACGTTTTTGTTAGTTGTTTTAACCAACTACTGTAAAAAAAATTGGAACCAACTCGTAACCGTACGAGGTAATGTCTGCTAATAGTGAGTCTGCGCCGGGGTACAGATCTTATGCAAGGCGATAGTTCGTTATGGCGATAGCACTGATGCTGAAAAAAGGGCAGCGAAGTATATTGTCTGTCTCCTGTATCCTCCTTGCGCCCTGCTCACCTAACAACAAGGTGGCCGCATGCCAGTTTCCCTGGTAGAAAGTCGTAGGTAGGTCGGCCCTCGAGGTCAGGGTCATCAGAGTTATTTCTAAAGAAAACCTTTTTCTCAATAGCCTTGTTGGCCTTAATCATCACCAATAAGCAAAAAATGTCCCATTTCTGGCACATTAATATTAATTGAAAAAAAATATATAAAGTAGGACTTAGCAGTTGCATTATATTTTGAAATTATTTATGGTGAGAGTCACAAAGCAAGCGGCAAGCGTTGCAAACATTGCTTTTGAGGCCTTAACGTTGTCGTGACCTTTTTACCCGACTTCGGCGAAGCCAAAAGGAAGGGTAATGATTTTAGGTTTACATGCCTTTTTTGATGGCATTGATGACTATGCACAGTTGTGCTGAAATATACTTTATTTTATTAGGCTTTAATAATTACGTCCAGTTCAGAAGCAGAAATTTCTGCATTCAGCTTTGAGAATTGCGGACTTAACAATTTGTATAAATTTTCACCTTAATATCCGTGCATCGAATGTGTATCGAACGTGGATGGAGACGTGTATCCGTCTCTATGAAATTGTTTTATTTCTGGGTCTTAATCAGATGATTTAATTGAGGCGGGAGCCTTTGAAAGTTTAGGCTCAGCTAAGTCCTTATTTTATTCAGGGTTGTCGGCCAATATAGGCCTCAGTTTTATATTGTCTGGTACAACTACAAACGATTTCGAGGTTGAATCACGGCAGTATACGTTTACTACGGTATCTTATCTAAATAAGCTATTATATTTCGAAAAAAAAAAATTTGCGGGTATAAAAATTATTTGTGATTGCAGATGAACGTTACATCTAATTTAGACTGTACGTATTTTCTGCTTAGATTATGGTTGAAAACTAGATCCCTGGTTAAATTTTATAAATAAAATGTCAACCCCTGTCTATCTCTTTATAGTTTGGAGTAGGTATTATGGCTAACTTATTAACTCGCAGTTAATCCGAAGGCCCACCATTATCCTTGAAGACTCTCGGTCATTATATTTTAGCATATTATAACCAAACTCCTAGTCAATTGAAATGAATTGCAATAACTTTAAATACCGACAGTTTTGCCCAATGCCTCTTTGTGAATTGGAGTAGGTATTATGGCAAACTTAGAAACTCGCAGTTAATCCGAATGCCCACCACTATCCTTGAAAATTCGCGGTCAGCCCGGATATCTCCTTATATTTTAGAATATTATACCCAAACTCACAGTCAATTGTAATTAATTGCAACAACATTAAATACTGGCAGATTTTCCAATATCTCTTTATGATTTGGAGTAGGTATTATGGCAAACTTAGAAACTCGCAGTTAATCCGTATGCCCACCATTATCCTTGAAGACTCACAGTCAACCCGGATACCTCCTTAATATCAGTTAACAAATATTCCATCCGTTATCCTTGAAAACTCGCAGTCAATATATATAATAATAGATATTTTGGAATATTATGAAAAAAGTGAAATATTATGATTAATTCGTTAATCTACAATTATTTCCTGCAATGAAACACTTCACTATATTTTTATTCACTGGGACTGAAATATCATCGACAAACACTTCACTAACTTTCTTTGTCGGACTATAAAAAATCTAACGAAGATATTTTCTCTTCCGATATTTTTCGAATCTTCACTGATCACTGATTTTACACTTTACCTTTGAAGGCATATGAAAATAAACTATATTAACGAAAAAAACTTCTTTCTTTCTTTCTTTTTTTTTTGTAAGAGACGCGTGCGATAGTTACCGCGCACAAAAAAGGAATGAGAGATATCCAAGATGGAGGTCTGAGGTGGCATTACGAGTAATAAGAAGTACTTTTTTGACTTCCTATTTTAATTTTCTTTAAAAATAGTGCGCATAGTTACCAACCAAATAAGGACACTACCTTTGTTTAATTATCATATATTCCAAGGATGCAAGGAAATATAATTAGTGTCGTTTCATGTTTTATTTTTATGTAGAACATTTTCAGATCGCCTACATTAAATTGATACTAACTCTGGTTCCGATTCAGGAGGGTATGAGTTCGAATCCGGTCCGGGTCATGCACCTCCAATTTTTCAGTTGTGTGGATTTTAAGAAATTAAATATCACGTGTCTCAAACGGTGAAGGAAAACGTCGTGAGGAAACCTTACCAGAGAATTTTCTTATTTCTATGTGTGTGTGAAGTCTGCCAATCCGCATTGGGCCAGCGTGGTGGACTATTGGCCTAAGCCCTCTCATTCTGAGAGGAGACTCGAGCTCAGCAGTGAGCCGAATATAGGTTGATAACGAAGTGCACTACTTATATGTATGACAAGTCTCGATGCTCGCCCCGTTGGTCTATTGTCGTACCCACTCCTAATACAATCTTTCCCGACTAGTTGGAGGGGAATGGGAATATTGGTCATGAAGATATGACAAATATTCTTAAAAAAAAAAGTAACCAGTGGCATTACTTTAGGGTAACAGGGCTGGCAAAATGCCACGGGCCCACAGCTCGGAGAGTCCCTTACCGGAGAGGTTGTAAACTCTCCTCTACTAAACTAAACTCAGTCCTTTAAGTTGTGAAGTCAAAAGTAACAAATATTAAAAAAACGTAAAAATTTTTTGGTCCTATCTATGAATTCATTCAATTTTTTGACCACCACAAAGCCACGTTTTTTTTTTTTGTATAAGCAAACGCTTAGCTGCAATAACGCCTGATGGTAAGCGATGATGCAGCCTATGGTGGAACGCGCTTGCCTAGAAGATACCGATTCACTCACGACTTGTAGGTGAGTGTCATAGGCTATATTTTACCCCTGTATGCTCACGGAAACGGGAACTACGAGGGTGAAACCGCAAGACTTCGGCTAGTATAAAATGAACTCTGTTCGTGTATACACGCTCTTAGTATTCCCGCTTACGAGGCAACTTCGGTTGCGGGAGTCCGTAGTAATGGCCGCAAAGTTTGACTTTGCTCAATCAATATTCGATTAGCTGTATAAGTGATCAGAGTGACGATATGCGCGTGCTATCGGCTGTTTAAGTGGAAAAGCGTCGATTTCTAACTCCGCTAATTTCTATTAGATACTCGTAATGGATTCATTATTTATTCAGGGCTATCTCAACTTTTACACTAGCCAAAAACGAAATCTCTTAGTAATATATATTAGGTTTAGGTTAAAGTTAAATTACTACCTAATTAGTCACTGAAGATGGCTAATCGTGATCATATGAAGTACCAAATCGATACTTTACAGCAGGAAAAATACAAAGTTTACGGTTTAATTTGCAGAGCGTTAAAATATCGAAATATATAGTTACTAGCCAAAGCTCCTTCAAATTTCCTGTGAAAATTTGGATATAAAATATAGTCTATGATTCTCAATCGGTTCAGTAGATCCGTAGTACTGAAAAAAGAGAAAAGAAAAGAAAAAAGGTAAAGTGTATGGTGTTGTCCCTACAACACCATACACTTTACCTCTTTTAAGGTACAACCACAACTACTTTGACCTACCTTGTTTTATAGTTTCGGCATGTCCTACTTTGAAGGCGGTGCCTACTCATTATTTACATGAACTAAAGCTGATTAAATCATAAAGTTTTAAGATTTAAAGTCAGTTCGTTCCTGTGGTTCTTGGTCTTCAAAGAGATCAGAAGGTAGCACATACGATGTTATTTTTCGCTTTTTAGTTTATTTTTCGGTTAATTTTTTGTTGTTAAAAATATTTTATAATAGGTAAAGTATTTTTCCTTAAAACTATATATATAATGTTTGTTTTAGTGTTCTTCATCTGTTTCCTGCCGTACCACGCTTTGGAAGTGTGGTACTACATGTCACCGACTGCGCAGTCGGATTACAATGACTTCACACACGCGTTGAGAATAATCGCTTTCTGTCTAAGGTACGTACAATACTTAACTATGTACTTCTATACTTCAATTTTACGATTGCCTTTTTTTTAAGAATACAATAAGGGTGCTTTTCCACCAGAGATGTGATACGCTACGTTACTATAAATGCGTTTGATATCCCGCAAACGTATTCATTGGTGCACATAGCTTAGCACTGAACGGATTCAACTAAGGTATGTTTTTTATATGGAAGGATGCGTGCTATAAATGCCTGCTAATGGCCGTCGCGACTATCGATACATCGCATACTCGTAACTTGAGCTGCGCATATTTCTCGCAAAGCTACTTTGCGGCGGCGCATCTTCATAACGCATTGTCCTCGGACAGCTACATAGCTCAATATTGGTGGAAACGGTCACATATTTTCGTAGCGTACATTTCACATCTTCGCAGCATAGCTGCTTATTACATCTCTGGTAGAAAAGCACCCAAGGATCTTAAGCTAACTTATCATAACTATACAAATCAAGCCCAATGAAATGGTGGCAAGAATACTGGTTGCACTTCCGCGATGAATAACCAGGTTGATTATTTGCGCAGAAAATGAGCCAGCCCTTCTGTAATCAGCCGAGGCAACTCCAACCCACGGTAAAATCTATAACACATTCTGACAGGAGAGCAATTTATTCAAGTCTTGCCTCTGAGTGCCTCTCGAACACACCA
The DNA here is from genome assembly GCF_947172395.1 of Bicyclus anynana. NCBI lineage: Eukaryota > Metazoa > Arthropoda > Insecta > Lepidoptera > Nymphalidae > Bicyclus > Bicyclus anynana. The sequence goes on from NC_069101.1 coordinate 8,672,742, forward strand.
GAACGTAGAACATTAAGTTTTAAAATTTTAATAAGTTTTATGCATCATAAATTTTTTATACTTTGAAAATTAACGGTTTTAACATTAAGAGCAGATAATAAAGAAGATTATAATGCCAAACTTCAGTATATAAATTTTTACGAACATCGGTTTTTGAAATTCGCTTCCGAGTTTATAACTAATAATCTCAACTTCGACTCCTTCTGAAGTAGATTAACGAGTCATTTGCATCACAATTTCTCGCATTAATCTTTAATATGAAATCAGATGTCATCGAACACGAAATTCATATAAGATTTCAATTAGACTTTCTATATCAAATCTATACTTTCTTTTTACATTCGTAAAGAAACCAATTGAGCGCGATTTTGAAGTTCTAGTAAAAGTTACGAGTGTATCAAGCATCAGTACCCATAAATAGATGATTTACATGCGATATTGTAGGTTAACTAATTTCGGAACTGACTCGGATTTTTATTAAAAATCTCTAAATGCCATTGTTTAATAGCTGCACTGCCACTGCCATATTTTAATGATAATGACCAGAGGTGTAAGGCTCAATACTCCATAGCCCTAGCCATGACTTGTTCCTTAACCACATAGACTAACTAGTGAACCGAAGAGTACTTTGCAGATGAAACATTACACAGTCGCAATACCACACGTTTGACGTTTTTTTTATTGGATATACTTCAAAAACTGTACTTAGTCAAGAACTTTTTATCCTGCTTCTCCCTTCTACCGCAAAAAAGCACTAAATAATCATCATTATCAAAGCCACCTACAGGGCCAGGCTGCCCTGCTTAAAGAGCGATATGGAGCTTAGACCCACAACGCAGCAAAGCATATTGGCGGGCTAAGGGATAATGTTAAATTCGTTAAGAGCATTAGATATTAATGATAATGACCGGGACCGATGATTCAACTTGCATTCCGAGACACGGGGGATAACACCGCCCACTTTTCAATTCCGGGCTGAGACTTTTTAATTGTAAATTCTTAGAAAGATGACTCTATATCTCATAGCCCGACTTGTCATCCGATACCACATAGGCTAATCTCTAGATCAACGAGGCACACTAAATAATATTATTCTTTAATAAACACCAGTTTCCTCAACTCCTGTGTAAACCCGGTCGCGCTATACTGCGTCAGCGGCGTCTTCAGGCAACACTTCAACCGCTACCTCTGCTGTCAGCGAAGCGCTCTCCACCCTACCTGCAGCTCTAGGCTGTCAAGAACTGCCATATGCGAGACCTCCTTTAGAAGCACGCAACGACACCGCTGCAATAGGTATGCTGATATGTCTTTATATAACCAGATTTATCAACTCCTGCGTGAATCCGATCGCCTTGTGCAGCATGAGTGACGTGTACAAGAAGTATTTCATCAGATACGTCTGCTGCAAGAAGGATGTGTTGCAGCCGAAGCACAGTTCGCGGGTGATGAGGTTGACTTGCGAAACAACGTTCGCGAGCTCTCAGAGGCACACTTTTAAAAGGTAGGTAAAGGCACACTTTAACGGTTCTGTTGAATAAACTAGTCTATGTATTATGCAGTGCATTCTTTGATAGTGCCTAAACACTATTTCAAACTACATACAGTACGATTTTATTCCGATTTTTATCTGGATCCGTTCCAACGTGAAGTAACTGTAGTGTTAAATTGTATAAAGCGTTTCATGTTAAATCGCTTGTACTTAAATATTAATCGGGAACCATACGATGGTTTAACCGAGGCACGGAGATGAAACATCACCAACTTTGCCCAGTCCAGAAAAAAAGGTATACTGAAAAATTCTTAGAAAAAAGAAAATTTCAATACTTTAAAGCTCGACCCGGGATTCGAACCCAGAACCTCGTGATCCGAAGTCACATATGCTAATCACTGACTATCGAGTAATTTCTAGATTATAAAATTTAACGTTGTTCCTCAATAAAGCAGGTCAGTATTTACGTGAAATGTATACTTGATACAATGGATATTCTGTCCTTTGTATCTAGTTCGAAATAGTTTCCTTCTAAACTTTAATTACTAAATTATTGTTTTAGAATGTTATGGCAATATTATCCCTTTTCCTATAATACAATTTAATCTGAACTATGCAAATACGCTATAACTATTTATACGTATGCGCCCATTCATAGGTTTTCTATGGAATCGAAGTAAGTGCGTAACAATAATCGCATTGTATGACGAAATTATGACGGTTTGACGTCATTTTGTAAGCTTCGTGACTTTAGACGGTAGCAGGTTTCTTAGATCCAAAGTTCAGGCCCCCAATCGACAAAGTACTAAACCTTCGCTGGTTTTATAGATCCATAGCTCTGATCCTCAAATTAGAAACACTTCATCATATACTCTTGGCTTTGGATTCGATTTTTACAGAAAGAATAAACACAATTTTCATGATTTCGTTTTACGAGTGTTAGTGAGTGTTTTGAGATCAAACGTATAAAAAGCTATCCGTCATTTTGTCATAACGTGATAATGCCGTGACGCCAACGCTTATCAACTTCATCACTGGGTGCCTTTTTCAAATTAAAGTTTGGCGGTCATGTGTAGAAAATACTTTCTTTTTTTTATTCTCTACAAGTGAGCCCTTGATTAAAATCTCACCTGATGGTAAGTGATGATGCAATCTTAGATAGAAGCGGGCTAACTTGTTAGGAGTAGGATGAAATCCACACTCCTTTCGGTTTCTACACGACATCATACCGTTACGCTAAATTGCTTGGCTAGCTAACCACGGCCGAAGCCCACCCCAAAACTTCCGGCCTTCTGAAAAAGTTTAAGTTGTGTGTAGCTTAACTTAGCCTGTTCTTTGACACCATGTATCCATTTTCTCCGCTGTCTTCCTGGAGCACGTATTACGTATCTCTTACCTTCTAGGCTCAACCTAGGAAATCATAATGATTGTCATACGATCACAATTGGCTCTTTTTAGAATTTAAACATTCGAGATGAAGTTTCCAGGAAATTTTAAACATTTTCCTCAACCCCCACAATGCAATCTTAGAATGTAGAAATTATACTTGTCTTCAACAAAAACTTCACATTTCTTATGTCCAGCAGGAATCCAACGGAGAGCATCGTGATATCAAACTACGATTATGCCAACACCAAGAAGAAGAATAACATCATATCGAGAAACAGCACCGATGGGGTCACCATCATGACCGTCAGAGACTCCAATGACTTCATGAATGACGTCAACGAAAAGTGCATCGAAAGGTAGACAGTTAGTTATTCCTATTAAGAAGTGTAAAAGGAACAATTAGTGAAGAACTTTGTAGTTAATCAAAGATTAATTAGAAAGATAAAGAGACTTTTCACAATCAAAATCATTCGCAATCATAAAATAATGCCTTATATAAATTACGTGGAGTATTGTTTTTTTTAGATAATATCGCGACTGTGTTATGAATTGTAAATAAATCTGAAATTTCCTCCTTCAATCTGCGTTTCCTGATTCTTAAACCCTGGGCTATAAGACGATTACAGATAGACATTTTCTCGGCATGCGCGATTTACCGTACATACATAGTTGTAAAGAATTAAAAAAAAAACGTGTAGATGTGCCTAGAAGATGTCTATCTGTAATCGTCTTATAGCCCAGGATTGAAGGAGGGAATTCCAGAATTATTTACAATTCATAAAATAAAAAGAAAACCCATTTCCAATTCATAGATTAACATAAAAATATTTCTTTACTGGTGAAGTAATTTATAGAAGGCCTTATATTATGATGATATATTTAGAATTTAGATATACATTTAATGTTATATTGGATAATATACTGTTCGAGATAAATATAGATTAAGTGCTCGCATAGATCGGAAGTTTTAATATGCTAAGTTACGAAAATGTTTATATTTATAACCAAATGTAAAAGCAATGTAAATAATAAATATAATTACTTAGCCGACGCCTCACGCTTTCACCCGAGTAGTTCCCGTTCTCGTGAGAATACGAAAATATAGTGTAGCCTATGACACTCCAAAATAACGTAAACGTTTTCCAAAAAGCCTACGTGCATAAACTTGAAATATTTAATTTAGTTTCCTTTTGAATTAAAAGACATGTTTAAATCAAGTAAGGGTCTGCATTGGTGTTTCTAGCTACATTTTTCAACTAATTTTCAATGGCTCCGCAGTTAAATATTTATAGATATATGGTATAATAATATAACAAAAAATATTGTAAATATTATATCCGCTATTATTTAATGCCAAAGATTGAAGACAAATTTATTTTTAGTAGGATATCATAGTGTCTTAACTTTTTATTTTAACCGTTTTATGATGATTTTTTACCTATAGCGATAAGTACATCATCATCATATCAGCCGATGGACGTCCACTGCAGGACATAGGCCTTTTGTAGGGACTTCTAAACATCACGATACTGAGCCACCTGCATCCAGCGATAAGTTATTATAACAAAATTATTAAGAAATAGTGTATATTAAAATGACCAAACAATAACATGAAGTAATTCAATATTAAATATCTGCCGATAATCAAATAGAGCAATTAATTATTCGAATAATTTGTCATCATGCAACTTGTGATGAATTTATGATCGTCGAAGAACGACAAGCGAATAAATTTGTCGACACTGTCGTTAATTAAAATGTACAAATTGCATATTTGTATTAAAATGACATAATATAATTTATTATTGAGCATAGTAAGTATAATTCGCAAACCATATTTTAACTGTACAAGGTAAAATTGAAAATTTTGATAAACCCAAAGATCATGAAGCGAACTAGAATAACGATTTTTATAGAAATTATTTCCATCATAACAGAAAATTTTAAATGCAAAGAAATTTATTTACTAACCGGTTTTTAAATAAAAAAAACGTATGGAAATCTGTCCATCAGTTTGAGAATACGATGTCACAAACAGAAACAGACAGCCAGACATCGATGTCAAACTTATAAAATCTCTCTTTTTACGTCAGGGGTTAAACATTTTAGGGGCCAGTGGCAAAATCTGATGGGTCATTTGAACCACCATAAGACCTGAAACAAAACCGACCTTGTGGCGCACTATTTTTGTTTTCTAATTATTTTTCATGGATTTATTGATGGTAAATATGTCGTACAAAATATATATATATCTCAAAATTTACTCCCTCTACCAGCTGTGCTTTTGAATTCTATCAGTTGGACATCTTACAAATGACGGCAAAGTGTTGAATGTTTTATGGCCCTATAGCTTTTTTAACAGTTCTCCTGGTGCTTCAAATGTCCCATCAATTTTTGCCACGGACTTGTAGAGTATGAAGGTTGAATAAATAAATACATTATGGTCGAAGTTTCTGTGATAGCCAAATCTTCGGCGTTCGTGATCGTCGTTGTTGTCGTGGTCATCGTTGTTTATTCTACCTATACTCCGTGTTTCGCGTCATCGTACTGTTACGCTAACCGCATGGCGGGACGGGACGGGACGCCAGAGAGGTCGTCGAACTTGTTTATTCGCCCCTTGAATAACCGCAAATCAGCCATGATATACGATACTTTGATTATAGACATACACTACGCCATGATGGCATGACAACTAGGGTCATAAATCAAATTATCGACCCCTTGCTCGCACTTGTAACACTTATAGAGTGCTGTCAATGCGATGCGTAACTTTGATGGATGGGCTATCGATATAAGACGTTAAGGTGGGACTAGCTTGCAAAAAGAACATGTAATTGAACTCATAACACAATGTCGTGACTTTTCTACCAGTATACGTCATTGAGTTACCATATACTACGTACTAGAGAAGCTGTTCCATACAAAATCATGCCGCAGCGTAAACATGAAGTATTTTGTGCAGCGCGAAACATTATAAGACTACCTATTATTAGACTATAAACCTTGTTTTCTTGAGACCAAAACGCTGTAAGTGCCACGAAACATAGTAAGTTATCAATAAACTGTGCAGCGATATCGCCGCAGTTGATTTTTTTTTTCTGATTGTGTAAGTGCCGTAGGCTCCTCAGCGGCGTCACCGGGGGGTTTGGGCGAGCGCAGAAGCATCGCCTGATGGGGCCCGAAGGCAGAAGCAGAGTAGATGGGCGGAACGACTCTCTAAGGGCGTCTCCTCTAAGACTCGGACCTCGACTTAGAGGGCCATTCGGGAAGGGTGTTTTGGCATGAGTGTATCAGTCCGGGCGCCCCCGAGATCGTGAGTTAAAAAGCCCACATCTGGGTGACGTCAGATATCGGGGACCTCGTCTTCGCCGGCGAAGATGCTGTGTAGCTTGTGTTTGTTTTGCCTGGGAAGCATTGTCGTCGCAGTTGACCGGAGCGCAGGAGTGATGAGTCGTGTGAAGTGTCTTCTCTAGTACGCAGTACGTAGTAACTCAATGCTAGTACGTAGTAAATCTTCTTAAGTTTTTTATGCTTGGAGCATCAACACTTTCACATAGTCTGATTTTGTAAAGTTTATGAAGCGAAAAGCAGCGTTGAAAATGACATTTATAGTCACTATAAAAGTACAACAGGTATATGAAGTTGTTGACGTGAAAAGATATGTTCTTTTCTGAAATAAAATGAATACTATGTTTATTCGTGGGATGTAAGCAAACGTAAGATGTTATGTCGGTGACGCTGGCTACGAAGACCTTAGTCCTATTTAGATATATACACACTTTGTTAGAATTCCATTGATTCCAATTATACAAGTATTCATAATTATAAAGTAAATAGGATGTATGTATGTAAATATGTAAAAGGAAATATGTAGTTATTACCTATGATTTGTTGGAACTATATTAAACTAATTACATATATAAGTTAGTCTTTATTCAGGTTTTGTCCACACATTACAAGTGTTATTGTTTATGAAGATACGTTTACCTCTTTTCAGCCTGGTATATCTAGTCAGCTTGTATAGGAAAACTAAGGCGATAAATATGTGTGATTAAATTAGCATTTTTATTTAATTTAATTACCCTACCTTATTGTATTTACTTTACCTTATTGTAACGAAAGTCAAGTCGTAAAGCTTAGCGTTGTGGCGTCATTATTTAAAATGTTTTCTATGTTATAATCAATGTATCTATGTTTATAGGATCTAGCATAGTATGTTTTGTACATAGCTTTCATAGAATTGTAAGTCTTCTACTGTGACTTTGTAAATTGAGGCAGTCTAATTATGTTAATAAAAATAAAGAAATATTTACATGGATTTTTATTTTACACATATTTTGACTAGAGTATCTTAAAACTAGCCATAAACAAGTCAGCAAAGAGTATATCGATTAAATGTATGATGAAATTGATAGAAGTGCCATATCTACCCATATTGACTTAGAAAGAAAGACAGAAATTTTAAGAACACACCAAAAATGTGATTAAAATAAACTAAAATTAAAAGATATCTATTAATTAAAACCAAAATATGTGTGTAAACCAAAATGGTCACTACTCAGCATGCGTTAGTGAAACTAATCCAATTAGACTATGTCAATATGGGTTTTGGGACCGGATTGTAACGACCAAAGAGAGAATAAATATGCTTTGCTCGGGCCAACTACTGGAACAACTACCTTGCTAATCCAGTAGTCTGCTTATGCGGCGATTGACTAGGAAGTTCTAGGTTCGAATCCTGGACCGAGCTATAAAATACTGAGATTTTGAAATTTTCTGTAAAAATTTTCAACCCTCGTGCCTCGGAGAGCACGTTATGCCATCGGTCCCGGACATTAATTATCATTAAAATCTGATTATGATTAAAGAGTTAAATAATATCACCCTAAGTCCGGCAATCTGCATTGGAGTAGCTTAGTTGATCTATAATGTCCATTATCACCTAAAATTCAAATTCAAAATTCAAAATTACTTTATTTCAAGTAGGCTCAATTTACAAGCACTTTTGATACGTCAGTTGACTACCACCGGTTCGGAAGGCAGGTTCTGCTGAGAAGAAACCGACAATAAACTCAACAGTTGCTCTTTTTGAAAAAATCATACAGCGATATAATTTACAGTTGATGACGTCATTACAATTTCTTATAGTTTTACTTCCTGTGTGAAGGTGGAAGCTGATCCAGTGGCCTTCGAGCACCGTTATAATTAAGGAACTCATCAATGGTGTAACACATTGCTAAAGCTATGCATTGGCAGGTCCATCACACCTCCTCCTCCTATAAGAAGGAGGAGGGAGGCCTGTAGTGTACAATTGAAATAGTCCGATAATTATGATACTTTATGTACTCTCTGAATAGTGATGTGCACTTCATAGATGCAAATATGCATTGTCTACCCTGAAGTTTAATTACGTAGCTGTTTAGGAGAAGGAATTTTGTACAATTTATAGATGCAGCGCTTACCCTGTTTCGAACTTGTGCACTGTCTCTGAGGTGTTTCTAACTCCAGCGAAAAGAAATCCTTAGAAATATCATGACATGTATCGTGTTGGCTATAAAACTGCTGTAAACTGTAGCGAGTGAATTAAAGCAGGTATACGAATGTCGTAAGGTTCAACGTACATTTTACGAGCGTTAAAAAATGTACGAGAAAGCTTTGTAGTGACAAGAACAAACAGATAAAGCACATGTTACTAAACGTACTGTTTAGAGTTCCTTACCTTATCAGCCGATAGACGTCCACTGCTGGACTTAAGCCTCTTGCATGGACCTCCAAGCACAATGGTCTCGAGCCGACAGCGTCCAGCGGCTCCTTGCAACCCGCTTGATATCTTCGGTCCACCTAGTGGGGGGTCAACCAACTCTGCGCTTTCCGGTGCATGGTCGCCATTCCAGCACCTTGGGACCCCAACGTCCATCGGCTCTTCGAACTATGTGGCCTGCCCATTGCCACTTCAGCATCGCGACTCGCATAAATGGTAAGGTAGGTTAGCTGATTAAGTGGTTAGTTATTTCCTAGGATGGTCCTAGGATGCTGGAATGGCGACCCCGCACTAGAAAGCGCAGTGTTGGTCTACCACCAGGAGGACGGATGACATTAATTCGCTGGATGCAGGCTGCTCAGGATTGTGATGTTTGGAAGTCCTTGCAAAATGCCTTTGTAAGGACTTCCATCGGCTGATATGACGAAGATGATGATCACCTGATAATTAGATTGTATTAGATTCTAATCTACCAAATCTAATAAGTTCCTTTGTCGTTCGAGAATAAACATGTTTAACATCATGGACAGAAATATGGTATGGAATACCATAAGGTAAATAAACCTTGGAAGAGACGATATATTCGTGGCCGTGCTGTCGTTCGTATAAACCACAGATATAAGAAGTAACTAGATTGATGTAGTGCCAATCTATCTACACTTATTATAAAACTGGTCGAATTCTATACATTTGTTGGCAATTTTAGATTTTACTTATACCATTGGTAACATCAAACGTTACCGTGGCATAATGGACGCCAGCGCCATCTAGAATCTTTACTTATAATACGAATTATGTACATTTTGTACATTCTGTACATTGAAGGTATTTTGAAAATTTTTGTTGGGGAGCAATATTATATACGATACTGAAGCTAAAAATATTTTTTGTCTGTCTGTCCGTTTTTTAAGTCCGTGTTTTTTTGTTATTCGGGCTGAAACTACTGAATGAATTCAAATGAAACTTGGCACGGTTTAAGACCATAATACGGAGAAGGTTATAGGATAGTTTTTATTGGGAAAATAAAATAAGAAGGGGGCGAAATAGGGATTGAAAGTTTGTATGGAAAGTCCTAAAGTATACAAATTTATTATTCCTAATGTGGTGAAATAGGGCTTGAAAGTTTACATTGATTTCCACGCGGACGAAGTCGCGAGCGTCCGCTAGTTCTTAATATTGAAACCAGCACAGATATAAAGTGTTAGCTTTTAGCGATGTCTGGTCTGTGGTATAAACTTCGCGCTACACACCACATGCCAATGCACGTGACATTCAAATTCTAAATACATTCAGTACTAATAAGCGGTAAAGCAGCTAATCTATTTACACAAATGATCCCAAAACCGGTGCGAGCCCTGCTAAATCAAACGAAGTAATTCAGAACTTTATTTACGCTTCCAACAGCAACTGCGCTTTGAACCCGGCTGGTTTAAACGTAGTAAATACTATGCAGATTTAGTGATTCGCTATTTAATTTAATCGTGCTAATAATTATCCTAACTAATAACAATAAAGTGCTAATTTGGTGTACATAAAGCTCCTTTTACATTTGAATGTTGTAAACTTTTTGTTCACATTTATTTGTTTTTATTTTTATATTGTTGTCGGATAAACTTTCTTTGAGATTTTTTGCATTATTAGGTTTTTGTTATTTGTTGATTTAATTATCTTTTAGAGATTTAATTTCTTTCATTTGTTTCTCAACTTATTTTTATTCTTAGGTCTTCAGCTGTGGATGTGAATTTGCTGATACAATATTATCGGCAAATGGATGTCAAAACTTCATTAGAAGGTTATGGTGATGAGATATATATGAATCACTTTGTAAGGGTATATCTGGTTTGCATGGACTAAAGCAGGGTTTCTCAAAGTGGAGTAGACCCCTAGGGGTTCGCCATTCTACGGCAGGGGGTTCGCGACAAGATTTACGTAATGGTGGCTTGATAACTGATACCGAGTCAGAATTAAGTTTCCAAAATTACTGTTGAATCCATTTGCGTCAAGGAACAAGCACACCCATCACATTAATTAATTTATTTATTTAATTTATTTATTTAGACAGGACACCAACAGGTTACAATAAAATCTTATAATAAAATATATAAAGAAATATATAAGTTACGGCAATTATTGCAGACCCACTTATTGGTTGTCACAGCATGCACTAAGGATAACTATAGGATACTCCAGTAATCCAGCCGAATAGAAACGATCCTTGGGCGGTAAAACCAAAAATCGTTGGCACCCGACCAAAACAATAAAGTAGTCCGAACTAGGTATAATAATATAAAATAATTTATTATTACAAAGACATTTGTTTTGGTTCTTTATTATACCTTTTATAATAAAGTTAAGTGTTGGTTCATTAGTTAAGGGTTCGCTGTCACTTGGAAATATTAACAGGGGTTCGTGGAGTCAAAGTTTGAGAAACCCTAGACTAAAGAATTCTCCGCATTGTTCCCTGGACAACATGGCGCTACTTTGCATTTCTTCATGCTGTCTCTTCTGCTTTCTCAATATTATCTTTTCTTATATTTTTGCAGTTCTCTTTCTCCTTTCCTAATCCTATCATTTTATGTTTTACAAAGTAAGTATTTAAAAAGAAATTAAATATTATCTCGTCTAAGCATTACGTACAGATATTAAAACAAGTTACATTTAGACAGGCATTTACCACATTTACGAGTATTATGTTGAGTAATGATAGTAGTTAGTTAACAGTTAGCACTAGCTACTGTCGGGGTAGACTGGCTGAGATTACTAGCGATCATGTAAATTTAGCTGAAATTTGAATAATTTGATGCATGGCTTAGACACAAGTTGTGGCAACATTGTGGCATCCATGTAGTTGTTACAGTTCCAAAGTCAGTCGCTAACTTCTGCGAAAATTACATGTTAAAGTCAAAGTCAAAGTAAAAATTCATTTATTTCAATTAGGCTTAATAATTAAGCTAGGTAGGGAGAACAACACGAACGGAAGAGGGGAGTGTTAATCTCATCACCATCATTATCAACCCATATTCGGCTCACTGCTGAGCTCAAGTCTCCTCTCAGAATGAGAGGGGTTAGGCTAACGTCCACCACGCTGGCCCAATACGGATTAGCAGACTTCACACACGCAGAGCATTAAGAAAATTCTCTGGTATGCAGGTTTCCTCATGATGTTTTTCCTTCAGCGTTTGAGACACGTGACATTTAATTTCATAAAATGCACACAACTGATAAGTTGGAGGTGCATGCCCCGGACCGGATTCGAACCCACACCCTCCGGAATTGGAGGCAGAGATCATATCCACTGAGCTATCACGGCTCTCTATTGTCAAGGAATTCCTTAACTCTACATCCAGATCACAAGTCCTGGACTTTGCTCGGAGATTTTCTCTCTACCACGCGATGGACCCGGCACTTGCACGGTGAATCGATTGATTGCTGAGATATTCGTCTCTACAAGCACTTTTGAAACGTCATTATTAGATAATGATGATAATAATTGGTCGAAAACTTACAATTAAAGCTACGAGGGTTCCAAACGAGATTGCGCCTTGGTCTGAGAACTGACCACCGAGTTTTTTTTTTCAAATAATTTAGTGATGGATAAAATATGTGCTGCTTATATAAAACTAGCGGACGCTAATTTTCAGCTTGTTAGACGAAATTTTCAGCTAAATCGGTTCAGCCGTTCTTGAGTTATAAGTAGAGTAACTAACACGACTTTTTTTTATATATATAGATGTTCACTGCTTGTTAAACTGTGGGCTGTTTGTGGCGAATAGTGAATAATAAAATGCCGAAACTGTCTTTGTTCCCAACTCTGGCATCGACGTGATACCACATTTTATTACATTCCAAATTAAGTTTCACGAAACTTTTGCTATTTATGTAAATTGCCGGATAAATACAATAAAAGATAAAACTATTATTCGGTGTTTAAGCGACTCTTTCCCACCGTTGCCAAAATTATTTTGTTATTGCGTTTTATTTCTAAATTATGTAAACAATTCGCAATTATAACTATAGTAGCCCAGGATCCGAAGAGCATTTTTACAATTGATTACTATCAAGTATTTTTATGATGATGAGACGCTCAACTTTTATATTTACGAAAATTGTTGATTCTGGTAGGTATCAGAGTTAATAGATAATTACAATTTCTGGGCGTAGGAACGAGATAACGTACCACACAAAAGCTGGTAAATGAGTTTACAGATAGGTACTACTGTTATCGAAGGGGTTAATTATTATTATTAGGACTATAAATTATGATTTATTTATTTTGCTATCATGCAATTGCACGTTGTAGAGTCAACATCTCCTGAGGATGCTCCGGTTTCGGGGTGAAGCGTACGTAGGGAGTGTTTTGTCGGACCTGGGTGACGTTGTCGCATGGGTTCGTCGACTTTTCGCAGATGATAGCAAAATAAATAAATCATTATATAATCATGATGAACTTCCGCAAAGTAACGCCTGCTTCTATCCAATATTATTATTAGACCACTCATTTAGTTGAAATATCTAACTTTCTAATTGGTGTTGGATGTATTCATTCAGTTTTAGGTTGATTTCCAGCAGACAATTAAACAAGTTAAATTAGTACACCGTACTCTACACAGAATCAGTCACAGCCGGCCTATTCAATTGGTCTTTTTGAGTAACCTATTAAAATACCCATATTCGGCTCACTGCAGAGCTCGAGTCTCTTCTTAGAATGAGAGGGGTAAGACCAATAGTCCACCGCGCTGGCCCAATGCGGATTGGCAGACTTCACACACGCAGAGAATTAAGATAATTCTCTGGTGTGCAGGTTTCCTCACGATGTCTTCCTTCACCGATTGATACACGTGATATTTAATTTCTTAAAATGCACACAACTGTAAAGTTGGAGATGCATGCTCCGGACCGGATTCGAACCCACACCCTTCGGAATCGGAGGCAGAGGTCATATCCACTGGGCTATCACGGCTTTTTTATTAAAATAAACATCAAATCAACTGAGAAATTATATCCGCGAAGAGTTGCCAGTACGAACCGCATGACAATTATGTTACATAAAATCTCGATTTCGTGTATGTCAACTCAGCAGGGTATCGGTTCTTTAGTAAGTAGCTTACCTTCTGAGTTTCTAAAATTGCTTTTTCTTTAAAGATTTCCACTGATTAATCAATAATCAAAAATCTGTATAGCCTTTGCAAATTACTTGTCATTACGGGTACACTTTATAGACATTTTTATTTTATCTCACTTCAAAGGCGAAATGAAATTTACTTTGAAAATCCGTACGCCAATATACCGAGGCATGCAGCTTAGATACTCAACGAGTAACCTTATACGAGCAACCTAATATCCGCTCTGTGCCAACGACTCAGCCCTCCAGCTTTTCCTTTGTTGGATAGCGATTGTGACAAATTGAGACAAGAACATTTTTACTTACATTTCGCGTAAATCCTTATGTGGAACCTCCATTGATATTCAAATCGTTATATACTAGTAAATCTGCGATACAATTTCTTAGTATTGTATTGTGGTTTATAAATATAATACCTATCATCATGATTATTATAAACCCATATTCGGCTCACTGCTGACGCATGGATGAGGTTAGGTCAATAGTACAACATGCTGTCCCAATGAGGATTGGCAGACTTCACACACAGGTTTCTACACGACATCGTACCGGAACACTTAACTACGTCTTTGACTCTAGTCTCTAGCTTTGAACTAGCCTCGACCGAAGCTTCCCACCAGCCAAAGGCATGGCAAAAACAAAGGTGATGAAGAGCTTTCAGAACTAATAACGTAAACCTTTAACAAAACATTAATAATGCAATTTAAAAGATATCTAGTTAACAATCAAGTCAAACAACATTGATTCTAATTTAGTCTCAACTAATAGTGTTTACTTTCTTGATTGCCTAGTATTTCATCCGACTTGCCCATTAAAGATAAAACAGTTTTGTAGGCAATTCTTAAATTACTGCCTGCGGAGATTTCTATTATGCATGGACATGGTTTGTATTAAATTTCCAATTTATTGCAATGCTTGCTAATGCTACTTTTATTATGTTGAATACATTAAATTTGATAGTAGCAATCAATTCTTTTTTATAGCTTTTAATGTCTTATTGTTTTTAGGACGCAATTTGAAGATCAGACTCCTTACATTATATTGAACTAATTGGTTATACTCTTAGGGGGACTTTTTACTACGAACGAACCATATTATTACATAAAGATTATGACTAGGAATGAAAGCTTCAAGGAAATTATGATCAAACGCTGGCATGGTATTTGGAACTCCGATGGTTTAGAAAGATAGAAGATAGGTCGGCGGTGGGTGAAAGTGTGTATATTTCTTTTTCCTTTGTGCTGCGCTGCGGCTTCTAAAGCGATTAGTCTGAAATTGGAATGAAAATATATTTTATATTAACGCATAGCTTACTATTACATCTCGGAAAAATCCATGGTTCCCGCTGGATTTGTGAAAAACTGAATTCGACGGACGGACGGACGAAGTCGCGGGCGTCCGCTAGTTAGGTGCATATAAATTAAAGTCCTTTGTGGTTTTAACAGCTTATCTGTAGGTTAAGAATAAATTATCACTGGAGATATCTCTCAAGAGTCTCTTGTGAAAAGGTTTCGGCCGAAATTCTGGCGTAAACGGCCCAAATATGTAGGCTTTACTCACTGCTTAGCTAAACAGTGCATATTTCTTGAGAAAGGGACGGTTAAAATAGTCTTAAAATATGTATACAATGTATAACAATATAACGCCTGTGAACCTAACACTCCTATTTCAAAACGTTGACAGCTGTCTTTGAGATTTCTTTGGGTCTCGAATTAAGGCGAGATTACACAGGATTGTTAAAGCCTCACTTTTGACATATGTCAGATACATTGGGTCGGTACGTATACCTACATGATACTGTTGACTTGACTTGGCTTTTAAAAATAGAAATCTGTAACGACGAGTAAAATAAAATACAATAATTAAATAAATTAAAAAGTAAATAAAATAATTAGGTTTATTTTAGAATAGAACAAATATAAAATTCTGTGAAAATCGCCAGTTATAATTGATAATTCCGCAAAGAAATGTAATACTTGATTGGTATTATTTTTTTCGAAATTAAAAAATGTAATTAAAATCTGTGAAGTTCGAAAATCACGACACAAGATTTATATATGATCCGTGCTACAGACGTTCAGTTTTAACTGTACAGTCGAACTATTCAGTTAAATGTCGTGTGTAGAGAAATCTGAAATCTGCACAGTTAAACTGACAGGCTAATTGAAATATCATTAGATAAAACTGTATAGTTTAAATTTAAGGTGTGTACCAAAAAACTGCGTTGTTGTCAGTTTTTTATCATTTTAGGTAATAGATAGGTATATCGGCTACGGTTATGCCTAACTAACTTTTCAGTTGAAACAACGCAGTTAAAACTGCTGTTTCAATTTTTTTTTTATTCTGTACAAGTTAGCCCTTGACTACAATCTCACCTGATGGTAAGTGATGATGCAATGTGTGTTGTATAGATTTATTTATTGCGTTATAGTGATAACAAAAAAAAACGGGATTTTTCATTATGTAATTTATTAACGTTCCGGATTTTGTTTCTTTTATAAAAAAATATCTTAATATGTTATACAGAAATTTCCCGCCGACATCGTGGATATAAAATATAACCTAATTGTCCAAAATCAGTTCGAGTAGGTACTTACCCTATCTATATATATAAAAATGAATTGCTATTCGTTAGTCTCGCTAAAACTCGAGAACGGCTGAACGGATTTATCTTATCTTGGTCTTGAAATGTTCGTGGGGGTATAGGAAAGGTTTAAAAGGTGAGTAAATATAGAATAATTGCCGGGAAAACCATAATAATAACCCTTTTCTATTTCCCATACAAATGTTTCAATAGTCAATTGTAGATCTTAAGGGTAGGGGTAGGGTAGGGTAGGGGTAAGGTAGTGGTAGGGTAGGGATAGGGAAGAATTGCACATACGTCAAAGCGAAGCTTGACGGGTTCGCTAGTGTTATATACAATTCCCTAAATACGTAATACCTTATCAATCACAACAAAATTGGTTATTGTCAAACATATCTGTGTGCATCAGAATTGATGATAACAATGTTTTGGTTTCCGAGCACGCACAAAATTTGCATGATTGTTACAAGTTATTATATTAAAAAGTTGCCGTGTGTATACGGGGATAAAAAATGCCTAAGACATTCACAAATAACGTGGCTTTGTAGTGTTGAAAGATTTTTTTATAATCAGTTTAGTAGATCAGATTACCCCCTACAATACTAGAAACTTAATCTCTTTATAATATTAGTATAGAAGTATAGATGGATTTCACTTATCATTAAGTGGAAAACCTTAATCCGTCAATTAATGTTATAAATACCTAAAAAACCTTTCCAACTGCTACTGAGAATTTCTTTTAGAAAAGAAAAGCTCTATATTTTAAAGCCCAATCCAGGGTTAAAATCCATCCCAATCTATCCGAACAATAACTGGATCAACATCGCAAAGAAGCAAACGACGAAGAAATAATTGGGTAGAATCAGCACCTTGTAACACGTTGATCCAATCCACTTTTTCCAAATTGGGTAAAACCGATTCTTAGAATTGGACCTATTACGCATCTAAGTATATAATGCTGGAGTATAATGGAAACGTGTATATACGGGACGTATGTAATAGCAGATGCCAGCGACTTCGTCCGTCGAAACCCTTGAAAAATATGTTTAGGTCACACATCATTATGGGTTAAATTGAATGATTAACCTCCATCACAAAAGTGTTTTGTTATAAGTTTACTGCATTTGTTTATCTTAGATTCCAAATGGATCGACAGGATTTAGATTTTGATAGAACATTGTTAGCTATTTAAGATTAAAACAAGATATCCAATTCTTAGATTCCTAAATTCCATTATCTTCAAGCAATTTCTGTTACATAGCGGCATTCTAGCAAAATTTTATTAAATGGGATTTTCAAAACTTTATTATTAACTTAGGCACTCAGAATACGGCAGATATAATGTCGATTATCCCTAGTAATCTTAGTGTTCCTAATGACTTTGTTAAATGCTGACTGCAATCACTTGTTACAAACAGACAAACGTAGCGGTGTCAAAAGGATTTGTTAACTAAGCCTTAATTTTGTTTTCTTTAGTCAAAAAATGCACACGATTTAACTTTATAATCATGTATCTTTTACTATTTAACGGAGGCGTCTAGCTTAATAGAAGCCCTTGACCGTACGTGATGGAGGGAAATGCGAATCACAATAAAATATGAATACGACAACCAAATCCTACATTTCAGAACATCAACGGAGTGCACTTACATTAAATCCTTGAAAGAATTCAAGACCGATGCAAGGAATGGAAAGCACTATCTTAATATTTATAACAAAGCTTTATTGAATGCATGTGCTATTTTCTTTGTAATACATTTGGACTAACCTCCCTGGAAAGCGCAGTGTTGGTCGACCTCCCACTAGGTGGACCGAGGATATAAAGCGGGTTGCAGGGAGCCGCTCGATGCTTGAGACCGTTGTGCTTGGAGGTCCATGCAAGAGGCCTATGTCCAGCAGACGTCCATTTGCTGACAATGATAATAATAATGATATTTGGACAATACAAACAGTAAGTAAGTGAGCGTAGCTTGTGTTTTTTTTTTAACTGCAGCGCATGACTCGATTCGATCAGCACACCAGATAATTATTATCAGCAATGTTCGGTTTATTAAAGTAGTTTAGTGCCCCTGATAAAATACGATTAAAAGACCGGGTCATATTTAGCAAGGCGCAGAGTGCAACTGTTTAAAGTAATTAATTATAACACTATATATATAGATAACAGTATAAAAAGTAGTCTGTGACGGATATGACGTCAGGTGGCGCGACTTATTTTCGTAAAAAGTGGGAAAGTTTCGTAAAAACATCTTTAACCCCACACATAACGTTCACTAGTGCGTGACTCCACTCAAGGTCATTTTCTGCCATTCTAGGGTCTTATTTTGGTTACAGTTTGATTTGTTAAGTAAGTTGTCCTGACAAATATTACGAATCATAACCGTTGTTCGACTTTGGTTTTTTTTATTTTTGTAATCCACTTCCGAGTCTGCTAAAAATATCTTATTGACTTGCTGGCTTTAAATTGCAATATAGAATAGGCTACTCGCCTGCTGTACAAAACTCAGAAGATTTTTTGCATAGAGGCAGTTTAGATGCCTAGAAACTCTAATCACATTTTTATTTGTGAAAATAATCTCGTGATTGTAATATTTTTATAAATCAAAATTGTATTTTTATCACATCACCGCAAACGCCAATCATAAACTGTAACGTCATGCGCTACATGTCGAGTGATTGGCGCTTGCGGTGACGTGATATAATCACATCATTGCAAACACATTAGCAAGTGACGTCATGAATGACGTCACTTGCTAATGTGTTATGTTCCGGCGGCAAAAATTTTAGGTAGATACATTTTCATTTATATTAATTTTTTTATTGGTTATTATTGACGGGACAAAATAAAATATAGCTTATAGTTTCTATAATTCAGTTTAAACACTGTTTACAAAAGAGGCAAGTACCCAATTAATCAACAAATTCACAACCAATTTCCATAGACTATAGAGGTTAATTATTGTCTTTTGCCTACTGAATATTTCTTGTAGTAGCTAGTGGTTCTTTGTAAACAACGCCAAGCGTGAACTTCCGACCACTTTAAAAATTAAGTGCAAATAACAATGACCGCATACACGTTGATGTCAGCTAAGTAATTATACTGCAGGCACTCTAGGATCATTAGCGCTACGACTGAGTTGCATTCGATGATACAACGAGTAACTATAACTTTGCTTCTTAATATCTATTCAATATGCTGGAATGGCGACCCTGCATTAGAAAGCGTAGTGTTGGTCGATCCTCCATCAGGTAGACTGACGACATCAAGCGAGTTGCAGGGATTCGCTGGATGCAGGCGGCTGAGGATCGTTATGTTTGGAAGTACCTATAAAAGGCCGGTCCTGCAGCGGACGTCCATCAGCTGATATGATGAGGATGATGATGATGATGTTTGGTTAATAAATTGAAGAAAAATGGATTATTAAAAAAATTCTTAAAAAAATAAGAGACGTTGCCCTGTTTTACCCACGTACTCGTAGTTCCCGTTTCCGCGTTATAAAATAAAACTAATGATGCTCACAAATAACGGGACTTTTTATTGGTAAAATAATATTCAAAATGGGTTCTGCAGCTGGATCCAAAGATTACCTACCACAACTTACACACTTAGAAACTTTATAATGTTAGTATATGAGTACGTAGTTATAGTTTCCGTTCCCGTAGGAATACGTGAATAATATGTAGCCAAGCCTTCCTCGATAAATTAGCTATCTCTAGCACTGAAAGAATTTTCGGACGGAACAAATCGGACCAGTAGTTCCTGAGATTAGCACGTAAACTTAACAAACAAACGAACTCTTCTGCTTTGTTATATTAGTATAGATGTTGTAAAAGCCTATTCTTTTTCTAAGCTTATTAATAATGAATTGCCTATATTAGATACACATCGCTCTTTCAGATGCCCATTGGATGTCAATCTTTTCGAGCAAAGTGTTTAAGTCTGTAGCTATACTATGGTAGGCTTGCTACCTTTATTTACCATCTTGTTCTTCTTCTTCTTCTTCATCTTAGGGTGCCTCTCCGACTAGCGAAGGTTGGCAGTCAGTTTTTTAAACTCGTCTCTATCCTTCGGGAGGCGAAAGATTCGTACGGCGCTCGCGATTCCGTTCCACGCTCTGATGTCAGCCAAGACTTCTTCCTGCGACCAACGCCTCTTCGACCAGCAACCTTTCCCATCAAGATGAGCTGTAAAAGCTCGTATCTCTTGTGTCGTAGCACGTGCCCTAGATACGCGACTATTCTTGTCTTGACGGTCTGCAAAAGTTCACCCTTCCGATTGACGCGTCGCAGAGTTGTACAATGCAGACTTATAATTGTGTTTTTATGTTGCTCGACTACAACTCGATAAATAATTCCTATTTAACTGTGATTGAATTGTGATTGTAATACCTATTTAGTCATTTAAATCTTACTTAACTTCTAAATTGGAAGAAGTGTTAACTACAATATTTTCTAAAAAAACTATCCAACGATATCTTAATTTACAGGTTAGGAGTGCCCTACAAAATTTTGTTAGAGATTTTATTTTAGAAATTTGTTGGCATGCATACTACTAAATTACAGCATTCGCGTACTAACACAGTGTCTGAGCGAAACTGCACATGGACAGACGGACACGGCAAAACTATAAGACCTCCTTGTTGACTACGGAACCCTAAAAATCGTACGTATGCTAACTATAGCGGGCTAAACAAGTTACCAAAGTGACGGCTTGTCGTTGACAGGTCTATTTGTGGTGCAAGCCAGTGGTGGAAACTATTACACATTTCAACTTTCAATCACTAACAGGCGGGAAATGAGAAAGTTCAAAGCGGAAAATATTCACCAATGAAACTGAACTGACACTAAAGCCTTTGCCAGACGTTTGGTCACAGAGGGGCGAATCGATTTTAAATACAGTGGAGAATCGAATAACTACTAATGGTTGTCATAGAACACGGATGTTATGGAGCTTCCACATCATACCATCATCATATCAGCCATTGGACGTCCACTGCAGGACATAGGCCTTTTGTAGACTTCCAAACGTTACGATACTGAGTCATTTGCATCCAGCGAATCCCTGCGACTCGCTTGATCTCGTCAGTCCACCTGGTGGGGGGTCGACCAAGACTGAGCTTACTAGTGCGGGGTCGCTATTCCAGCACTTTGGGACCCCAACGTCCATCAGATCTTCGAACTATGTGCTTATTGCCACTTCAGCTTCGCAACTAGTTGAGGTATGTCGGTGACTTTGGTTCTTGAGAGAGATACTCCTAACACAGCTCGTTCCATCGCCCGCTGGATGTGTGACTCTGAGCCTTCATATGAGCCTTCTTATGAGCTTCCACTTAGGCTCCGTTAAGTCGACCGATTATTTATTTTTACACTTCGGTTCCGACTTCGGCTCCGACACTTTTATCAGAGGTTTTAATCGGTCAAAACATTATTTGCTACTTTTGGATTTGATTTACTTAACCTAATTTTTTGTTTATTTGGAAACATACCAAAGCTTTTCATTGTTTGTGTTTTATTCGAGTATGAGAGTATGAGACCATTCGAGTCATGTCAAATCCGTGATATCCATGGTGAAACTATAAGGGGTCCAGAAAATTTTTAACGTATGTAAGTCTAAACGTATGTATAATAATAATACGTAATACGTTAATACGTTAATACGTACGGTAATACGTTTTTAGCAGTATTGACGTCGTGTGAACGGTTCTATGGACAACGTATATGGTAAGTATATACGTCGTCCATAGAACCGTTTACACGATGGCATTATTTATTCAATAAGAACCGTATACGTTAAAAACGTGCATGACAATGTCGTGTGAATCGGGGCTTACTTTATGTTTCATAATTATCAACCCACATTCGGCTCACTATTGAGCACGAGTCTCCTCTCAGAATGAGAGGGGTTAGGCCTTAGTCCACGAAGCTGGCCAAATGCGGATTGGCAGACTTCACACATCTTGAGAATTAATAAAATTCTCAGGTATATAGGTTTCCTCACGATGTTTTCCTTCAGCGTTTCAGGCACGTGATATTCAATATCTTAAAATGCACATAACTGAAAAGTTGGAGGTGCATGCCCCGGACCGAATTCGAACCTACGCCCTCCGATTCGAAGGCCGAGGTCATATCCACTGGGCTATCACTTTTTGATTACGGAATCCTAAAAATAAATAATATTATTATCTCATGTTGCTGTAGCATCCTGACATAAATGTACATACATTAAAAGTTTTAGGCTGTGAGCAGAATTCATTAAAACTTATCTAAACGGTTTATTTTTATCTCCGTTTTTAATTTGGTGCAGTAGGTACATCATGACCTTAGGTCATGCGCGGCGCAGTGGTATGCGCGGTGGATTTGCATGACGGGGTCCTGGGTTCGATCGCCGACTGGGTCGATTGAGGTTTTCTCAATTGGTCCAGCGCTAGCCAAGTGGCACGTCCATTCTCTTTCTACGGTCGCTAACGCTTCGAAAACTAGAAAAATGTAAGGGAATGATATTAGCTATTGACAGGTCACGGGATATATTTTTTTTACATTTATTTACACGGGCATGGGTGTTTGTTATTATTCAGTATTTTCGTAGTTCTTAATTACGTCTTTGAAACCACACGGTAGATTGTGACCTAGTGTTATTTAACATTTTAGTATTCTAAATTACATTTATTTTATCCAATGCACACGCATTTCATTTCCATACGCACAAACAATATAATGATGTATTTTCCTATAAATATTGTTGTTATTCAACTAACAAGTCAATACAATATAACATAATATTTATATAGCTTTGCGGTTAACAGAAATAAATATAATATATACTCGTAAATATAACTATTTAAACTTACTATAAGAGCCGTGATAGCCCAGTGGATATGACCTCTGCCTCCGATTCCGGAGGGTGTGGGCTCGAATCCGGTCCGGGGCAGGCACCTCCAACTTTTCAGTTGTGTGCATTTTAAGAAATTAAATATCACGTGTCTCAATCGGTGAAGGAAAACATCGTGAGGTAACCTGCACACCAGGGAATCATCTTAATTCTCTGCGTGTGTGAAGTCTGCCAATCTGCATTGGACCGTGGTGGACTATTGGCCTAACTCCTCTCATTCTGTGAGGAGAGCTCAGCAGTGAGCCGAATATGGGTTGATGACGACGACGAAACTAACTTTACATGAGGATATATTTTAGATGGCAATTATCCTAGTATGACTATTAATTCGGTAAAAAAATTGATAACCTAACCTCAAATATCAATCAATCAATCTCTCAGTTTGAGTCGTGAGTATGAAATAAATATGGCTTTTCTCTTTTCCTACAAACAGCTTCTTTCCTACAGAATTACCTACAGTAGTGAAGGCTTTCTAAAACATCTTCTCTCGAGGGAGATACGCCCGGCCTTGCATTTTTTATTTAAATTAGACTGATAAAAGTAATGTTTAGTTTTTAAGAAAATTTTTCATTATCGATAACTTAATCGGCTAACTGTCGAGTACGAGTCTCCTTTTAGAATGAGAGGAGTTAGGTTAATAGTCCACCACACTGGCCCAATGCGGATTGGCAGACATTACACACGAAGAGAATAATTAAAAAATATCTCAGGTATGTAGGTTTCCTCACTATATGTTCCCTTCACCATTTAAGATATTTAGTTTTTTAAAACGCACATAACTGAAAAGATGGAGGTGCATGCCCCGGACAGGATTCGAACCTACGCCCTACGAAATGGCAGATATAATATCCACTAGGCTATCATGACTTTGATGAGTATAGTGTATGTAGTAAAGTAAGGGCAGGACACAACCAAGGTCCCTTGATGTTTAATAAAAAATATATAAATTAATTAATTAAACAAATAAAATTGATTTGTTTAATTAATTTATTTATTTCACACTTTTTAGTTACGATAGATGGTTAATTTCGGATTTATTTATTACGTTTATTACAAAGTACGATAATTTATACGTCCAACAAAAGTTAAGCAAATATTCAAAAAATTCTACGGAACGCTCGGTGGGTGAATCCGACTCGCACTTAGCCGATTTTTATAATCAATATATTTAATTTAGTCTATTTTATAACTTCACTTCACAAACCTGCTCGCACCTATAGTCATCCGCCTCGCGTATTTTGTATAGACAACTAATAAATAACGTTTTCCTTATTGTAGTTTTTTTAAACATGGCCATGATATACCATTTTAGAATCCTCACAAAAAGCTCTTGAATTTGATACCCATATTGCAAATATTATTAAAAAAAAATTTCACTTCCAGTCTCACAGTCGTCTTGTTATTTTTTTTTACCTATCTAAGAACACTTGGGTGATTGAGACAAATCTAACGATATCCCAATTACGTAAATCCGTTTAGTGGTTTGGAAGATATGAGGTAATAAAGAATATTACATACATACATACCCTTCTTGCAGTCGGGAAAAAATACGAAAAACGATGTAGTGACTCATTATTTGAATGTTACATCGAGATACATAATAACCCTGCTGACCTATACTATATGTGGAAACATACCTGAAATTCACCGGCATTTTAGCCACTATTTGCCCTTTTTGGTACTGATTCAAAGGCGATAGTTTCACAGCGTGACACAATGTGGGTCATTCTCATTTGTACATTGCATGCATACATTCCATTATCATCATTATTTCTGTTATGAACGAACCTACGTAAAAGCCAAACTTTTTTTTTTTATTCTTTACAAGTTAGCCCTTGATTACAGTCTCCTTTTTACCTGATGGTAACTGATGATGCAATCTAAGATGGACGCGGGCTAACTTGTTAGCAGGAGAATGAAAAGCCACACCCCTATCGGTCACTACCGGAACGTTAAACCGCTTGGCGGTCTGTCTTTGGCTTGCCACGGACGAAGCCTCCCACCAGCCAGACCTGGACCAATTAAGAAAACCTCAATCGGCTAGCCGGGGATCGAACCCAGGATCTCCGTCTTGTAAGTCCACCGCGCATACCACTGCTCCACGGAGGCCGTCGAAAGTTTAAAAATTTCGAAGGATATTTTTGAGGATCTCCCAGCGACATGCTGTAGGACAATGTAGGACAATGTTGTTGGTATCTCCGGTACACCAAAAATGGTTATGGTTTTTTTTATTCATTCATCCTTTATTCTATATTTGATATATTGATTGGTATCGTCGGATAAATCTTTAAGATGTTGGGATGTGTTAATACTGATTTTTAACCGACTTCCAAAAAGGAGGAGGTTCTACGTTCGGCTGTATGTATGTTTTTTTTTTATGTATTATGTAATTCCGTCAATTATGGACCGATTTTGAAAATTCTTTTTTTGTTTTGAAGGGTTTACTTCCAGGGTGGTCCCATTTTTTTCATGTCAGGATCTGATGATGGCATCTTGGAGAAATTGAGGGGAACTTTCGAAAGTTGTACAGACGGCTAGTGCGTTTGTTAGTGTTTCCATAAGGTATTTTAAACCACTACAACTTTATGAAGGTTTGGAGTTGGTCTGATGATGGAGCCGAAACACAGACGATGGAACTCGTCAACGATTTACAGCAGTCACCTTTTGTTTAGGCTTGATTAATTTGTATTGATGAGTACTTTCCACCTATATGGGTTGTGACTGTATTAAGGGTCTGGTGATGAAGACGAGGGACAGTGAAGAGAACTCCTCGACGGTTCACAGTAGCTACCTCGTGTTTGGACTTGATAAATTTGTATTGATGAGAACTTTCCACCTAGATGGATTGTGACTGTATTAAGGGTCTGGTGATGAAGACGATGGACAGTGAAGAGAACTCCTCGACGGTTCACAGTAGCTACCTTGTGTTTGGACTTTATTAAAATTTTTATCTATTTAGGAGTCTGCTTGTCAAACATTAAGTTTTAAAAGTGCTATAATTATTTGATTTAAAAAAATCTTTTTCCTGCTATTATCATGGTATGGTATGGTAATTAAGCGATATAATGTATTCGAAAATAGTAAAATGAATGGAAATAGGACCCTAGAACTCACAAATTTGAGTCCATCCTCTTAACCATGGCTCCGTGTTAGAAGGTTAGGTCAAATAATAAAATTATATAAATTTATAAATTTCAACTGCTTTGATTTCATCTATGACCTAAACTTCTAACGCCTACTATTGGAAGTTATATGGTAATACTGTCATAACTATTATTAACAATTTTCCTTTTTGGTACAAAAAAATTGATGACGTATTTGAACTATCGTATTGGATGAGACGCTGAATTTGGGGTTTTACGTTGCCTTACTAATAGGTAGACAGGACAAACCGATAATAAATAATTAATTAGGTCACGATTGTTTGTTTATATTATCTTTTTCCCTGAGATATTTATCTAACAAGTATTTAATTAATAAAAGTATTTTATTTCAATAACGAACAACTTCAAATTTAATCTTGTAATAAATCTATAAAATGTCTGTTTCACGGTCAAGTAGTATAAAATTGATTAAATCTAAAAGTAAACGATTCGAAAAAATATATTTAGGGAAAACTAATAAATATACTAGCGGACGCCCGCGTCTTCGTCCGCGTGGAAATCAATGTAAACTTTTATTTTTAAAACTGTAACTCTTAAAATGAAGGACTTCCCATACAAACTTTCAAACCCTATTTCACCACCTTCTGTTTTTACTTTAGAGTAAAAAATACCCTATGTTTTGCTCCAAGGTCTCATTTACCATTATACCAAAATGCATCTAAATCGGTTCAGCCGTGAAAAGGTAACAGACAGACAGACTTACTTTCGCATTTATAATATTAGTATAGATAATTGAGCCGTGATGCTCAGTGGATATAATCTCTGCCTTCGATTCGGAGGGCGTAGATTTAAATCCGGTCCGTGGCATGTTCCTCAAACTTTTCAGTTAGGTATTTACATTTTAAGAAATTAAATATATCTTGTCCCGATCAGTAAAAGAAAAACACCTTAAGAATACCTGCATACCTAAGAATTTGGGTGTGAAGCCTGCCAATCCGTATCTGGCCAGCTAATAAGCTTACCCCTATCATTCTCATATAAAACTTGTCCTCAACAGTGAGCTGATCACAGTGACAGGTTGATAATAATGAAGCTATAATTGGCTTTAGGATTTGCCACCAACTTCCCCACTCTCAAACAAATTTCTAAGAAGAAAGAAAAACTCATATGCCGACCCAGGATTTTGTGATACAAATCCACATAGTTACACAGTCAAATATTATTTTTAATTTGCATGAAATATGATAAGCTACGTAATTTGAAGCCTCAATAGCTCAACGGTAAAAGGGCACTCATCACAGGTAATCACTCATCACAGGTAATCACACATCACAGGTAATCAACACGTGGTAGTTCGTTTCCCGCTCGCTGGCCTATTGCTGTACCCACTCCTAACACGGTCTTTTTTTCCGATTTTGGAGGGGAACGAAATATTGGTCATATTTAAAGTTATCAGCGGCGAAGAGTTCATGCAAGCCGATTCCCAACAGGTTACCTATAAAAATCCATGCATATTCATTGTTGCACTGTATCTAGGTGTAGAAGAAACCGGAGTTTGTATCACTCTGTATAAATTTAATTTTCATTGGGACGGCTTACCTTCATCTAAATTCCATCCTTCACCACTAAAAGATATGGTAAATATTTTATGTATGTTATTCTATGTTAAATCGTGCAATCAATTATAAAAGAGACTATAAGCAGATGGGTTTTTTTTTTGGATGATAATAATAAGTGATATGGAGACATTTATATTTTTAAGTAGCTCCAAAATACTTTTAAAAAAATATTAAGCAAAATACACCTATTCTATAAATTTTAAATACTATGTAAAAAGTCGATCTACTATCACTTCTTATTAAATAGGTAGGTTGTATGTAAAAATTTAATCATCTATAACTTCGTACTCCGTAAATAGTCCAACGTTGTATGACGTATTTGTTTTGTGAACTTGTGACGTGTGTTAAGATAAGACCGTCTTGTAGAACATATTTATAGGAATTACAGTCTGTTCGGGCACTCATTACAAATTAGTAACTTGCCAGTTCGGGTGTGTCGGTCTTGTACTCGGTTGTGTACACCACATTTTCTCAGCCTATTCTATCCTATTCTCAACGCCGCTTATAATAAAGGTAAATAAACTTTGTTGTAAACATTGGGTTGATATCTCTGCGGTTTCACTCTATTGCTAGTTTATATGTTTTGTGGTTATTTTCAATTAGTTTTGTAGATATTTTTTATTTATATTATGGATTGCTATAATTAGTTTAATTTTGTCTGACCAATTATTAGTTTTTTCATCTTAATCACAATAATAGTAGTCATTAGTTTTAATAAGTTTTGAGATTGTTTTTAGTATTTTAATTTAAAATTAAGTATTTTTTTTTTGAGAATTCATTATAATCGTGAAACTGCCATCGATAGAGGAATCTTGAATATGGCAGTTTGAGCTTACAAAATCATTATTATATTTATCTATACTAATATTATAAAGAGAAAACATTTGATTGTTTGTTTGTTTATATTGAATAGGCTTTGATACTACTGAACGATTTGACAAATTATTTCACTATTATGTGCTATAGGCTATATTTTATGCCCATTTCCTCATGGTAACGGGCATTTCGCGGCGAAATGTTATAAATAGTTAAAAACATACATACAGCCGAACGTAGAACCTCCTCCTTTTTGGAAGTCGGTTAAAAAACTAGCGTTTGCTAGTTTTTAACTATTTAAGATTTCGTTGTTTAACCAAATTATTTAAATTGCAATTTTATATATAACACTTATGACCTTAAAATTTTAAAACAGCATTATATGAATATAATTTACTTATTCTATTTTGTTCTTGCTTAGTAATTTATTAGATAAGTAGTGTTTATAATAATGTATTCAAATTCTCATATATTTTTTGTATTAGTCCAATGCAAAGTTAAAATTGAAATAATTATGCATTTACCTACTCGTAGTTACAAACCAATCATTGGAATGGTATTGCAATTCAACCTTGGATTTAGTTTATTATTTTTTTGTGCTTTATGTTTTGATCGAGTACGGGTACCTAACATCTTATAAATTCAATAAGGAAATGTCAACCACAGTCTGAACTAGTTATTTATAGGCTACTTGATCTTGTTACTCGTAAAATTCATTAAATCTCGATTTATCTGCAGGCTAATTTACTAACTTTGACGTATGTTACAAGTAGTTGACATATACAAAATTGTGATTCTATTTAACAATTAATGTCATTCGACACCTACTGGCAACCCTTTGGTGGATATCATACAGTAGGTAGATATTAGTCAGTAAATTTGATGTTTATTTTAATAGGTTGTTAATAATATGAACTTTGTTATTTAATTTTTGCTTGCTGTGTTTTGGAATCACGGTATGACCAGCACCAATTCCGTTCCCATGAGATTATTTTCCTATAATTTAATCCAGAGTAAAATCTATTTTCATTCCAAATTTCAGCCAAATCCCTCAAGTAGCCGCATTAAAAAGGAGAAACAAACATATTTTCGCCCAGTGGATATGTCCTCTGTCTCCGATTCCAGAGGGTGTAAGTTCGAATCCGACCCGGGGCATGCACCTCCAACTTTTCAGTTGTGTGCGTTTTAGGAAATTAAATATCACGTGCCTCAAACGGTGAAGGAAAAACATCGTGAGGAAACCTGCATACCAAAGAATTTTCTTAATTCTCTGCGTGTGTGAAGTCTGCCAATCCTCATTGGGCCAGCGTGGTGGACTATTGACCTAACCCCTCTTATTCAGAGAGGAGACTCGACGATGACGAATATTAGTTTAGCAAATTAAAATTGTTTTTTTTATTTACAGAATACAATGGCAGTTCTGAAGGTCGCCGTAACTCTGACAGTGTTATGTGCGTTAACATACGCACAGCGTCCGTTCTACGCAGGAAACAGGCCTATTGGATTCCCTGCAACACCGTCGAACTCTTTATTTAACAGATTTGGAGAAAACTCTAATGCCCCGATTGAAGCCAGAGGAGATGCGAATTACATAAACAGAATTAACCAAATGCCGATCGATAACCAACCTTTTTGGTTCATCAACGCGAGGCAGTACGATGCCCTTAGAAGGAATCCCCAAGTGTACCCGCAAAGGCCCAATTCATTTATTAACAGCATCTAAAAAGAATGGCAAAAAGAAATGAACAACTATAGATATTAGACACTTCGACATACATACTGCTGTGCGATGATTTAACACTGTATCTTCAGATTGTGTTTTGTAGTAACTCTCCTTGTATTGAGTTCCTCGCACATGGTCAATTAGACCGGCACTTTAATTTTTTTTATAACACTGTATCTTCACATTGTGTTGATGATATAACACTGTATCTTCAGATTGTGTTTTGTAGTAACACTCTTTGTATTAAGTTCCTCGCACATGGTCAATTAGACCTGCACTTGAAACTTTTTAACGGCTCAAAAATACTGAGAAATTTATAAAAATTTATCATGAAAATAATAGAATTCTGTTATGCCTTAAAAAAAATAATGTTTTTTAATCGTAGATACAATGTTTTGTTATGGCACGGCAGCGTTTTGATCTGTGATATTTTCAAGTGCGGAACATTTTGAGTTTTAAAGTTTTCTATTCAAAGTTGCGTTGTGAATTTTTTTTTTTACCATTTACAAATTATTGTGTTCATAAAAACGTGTAAGTTTTAACGTTCAGTATGTCATTGATAAAATTTAAATTGAAATGAAATTGCAGACTTAAATAAGTCATCAATGTCTATGGCAAACATCAGGTTTTCTGTTAATTTTCTTTTCATACAATTTTGTAAAAATCATTTTATTTACCTATGTTCATTTTTTAATAAATATGTTGTAAAAATATGTATTTTTTTAATTAAAATATTTTTTATAATTTCATTATGATCAGTCCTTTCTTTACATTTAGACTCTTAACGTTATTTATTGCTAACGGACACTTCGTTCCCGTTTCCGCTGGAATACAGGGGTAAAGCTTAACCCATGTTACTTGATGAGCTTGCCATATTTTTTTTTATTACTGAGCTTGCCATAAAAAAAATATAATAAGTTCAGTGGTTAATTGTGTGTGAAAGCGTGGCAATCTGACACACATTCGCATATAAAAGGATCTAGTATATTAGAACTTACAATACATTGTCAGTATTTTTAGTTAATTAGTTATTACTTTTGATATTCTTGCGAGCGGCCCTTAAATTATTATTAAAATTTTCTTAAAGATTTCTTTGAAATGGTAATCATAACATTTTTATTTTTATTCACAGATTTAGATATCACAAAATTACTTCCTACTTTAAAATTAACTACTAAAATAATTACAGAAAATAAATTACGAGTGCAGTGGTCTATTAAATATAATTTAAGTAGTCAGTGAATAAATACTATTTTTATTCAGTGTCGAGTTTTGTATCAAAATCAAAATCAAAAATCATTTATTTCAAGTAGGCTCAGTTTACAAGCACTTTTGACACGTCAGTTGACTATTTGTAAAGATTCTACCACCGGTTCGGAAGGCAGGTTCTGCTGAGAAGATACCGGCAAGAAACTCAACAGTTGCTCTTTTGAAAAAGTCATACAGTATTATAATTTACAATTATAGTACGCGCGTTAACAACTGAGTCTTAGGGCCATAAATCATTTCTCTATATCTATCTCGCTTGCACTTATGGGTCTTATGGAGCCGTCTAGTGAAGGGTGTAACAATGAAAGACATATTATCGATAAGTAAAGTTTATTATCGTATCTTGTTCACAAAATTAAAAAAATTAACAATATTTGATTTAATATAATACATATTTCATATTATATAATTATTAACTAAATAAAATTAATCTTCATCTGAGTCTTCATCATCAGAATCTTCGTCTTCTGCCAAATTTATTATAAGCGGCGCGTGATCTCTAATTAGAGCTTTTTGTAAATCTTTGTTTTGAAGTTCTTCGGCATGCCTAACACATTTGGCCCAGTCTTCTCGTGTGACATTTTCTATGGCTCGGTGGAGGTGATTTTCGACATCTGCTATCTTGAAGGTATTATTATTCTTCGCAACTTCTCCCTTTACTTGTGCCCAAATTAATTCTATTGGGTTATATTGACAGTGATATGGAGGGAGCCTTATTACTTCATGACCTCGTTCATTTGCCAGATGGTCTAAAGCGTAGACCTTCTGCGGGTTACTGGCTTTTACTTTTCTTATTAATTCTTCAATTTCTTGGTATACAGGTACTGCCTGATTGTGATACTTCCGTCTTGATTCGGTCCACTGTCGCTCTGCTCACACCACAAACAAATGCGGCCATTTCACGTGGTTTGTTGAAATTTAGAGAAGCCACTTTATTCGGATCACTTTTCAATTCATTGAGAAACAGGAATACGTTGTGAATCAGTGTTCGAGCTTGAGGGCTAATATCGCCATGTAATTTCTTCAGATCAACGTTAGAAAATAAAGTATCCATAGTGCGCAACGAGTAACACATGAATGTATTTATTTAATTGCAGTAAACACATTTATAGCAAAAAAAATACGCAATGCAATTACATTAGAAACCGACCAATCAGAATCGTCCAAATCATTATTGACTCATCATTAGCACGTGCGCAGGTAGCCGTTTATCGATAATTAGGGTGCGCAGGTAGGCGCGCTGCACATTCCTATCTTTTTTGACTTTTATGACCGGACGACTCAGATGATAACGCGCATACTATAATAACAATTACTGTTTACATTTTTTATAGTTTTACTTTCGGTGTGAAGGTGGAAGCTGATCCAACGACCTCCAAGCATCTTTATCATTAAGGAACTCATCAATGTTGTAGTACCCTCGACTAAGTAGATGTTTTTTAACACATTGCTTAAGGCTATGCATTGGCAGGTCCATCACAGTCTTGGGGATCTTATTATAGAAGAGTACACCCAAACCTACAAAAGATTTTTTTACTCTTTGGAGACAATATGCAGAAATAACTAACTTATGCCCGTGTCTAGTAAGACGTGGGTTTAAATCTCCTTTTCGTTTGTACAAATTAATATTTTGTCTTACATATACTATACTGTTATATATATATTGACAGGCTACTGTTAGTATACCTATTTCTTTAAACTTTTGACGAAGGGACTCGCGTGATTTTAATTGATATATTGCTCGAATTGCTCTTTTTTGAAGAACAAATATAGATTGTATATCGGCAGCCTTGCCCCACAATAAAATACCGTAAGACATTACGCTGTGAAAGTACGCAAAATAAACAAGCCTAGCTGTATCAACATCAGTAAACTGTCTTATTTTTCTCACGGCAAATGCCGCTGAGCTAAGTTTACCAGACAGTTTTTCTATATGAGCACCCCACTGAAGTTTACAATCCAAGGTCACTCCCAGGAAAACTGTGGAACTCTCCATTTCCAGTGTTTCACCATCGATCATTATAGACGTATCTAATTTTTTAACATTTGGCTATGAAAACTCAATACATTTAGTTTTCTTGGCATTCAAAAGTAGATTATTTGCAGGTTTACGTCGTCAGAGTTATCTTTATTTCTGTCGGACTTAAAAATTAAGGATGTGTCATCAGCAAACAGTACAATCTCACATATGCCGCTGACATGGTATGGTAAATCGTTTATGTACACTAAAAATAGAAAAGGACCCAGAATTGAACCCTGTGGGACGCCCATTATGGTAGTGGAACCGTGCGACTTTATATCATTTATGCATACCTTCTGCGTTCTATCACTGAGATAAGAGGCAATGAGATCGAGTGCAACACTTTTGATGCCATAGTGGCTTAACTTGAGTAGAAGGGTGTTATGGTCAACACAATCGAACGCCTTGGACAGATCACAGAACACACCAATAGCATTCTTAGAACCTTCCCATGTTTCATAAATATGTTTTAAAAGTTTAGCCCCTGCATCAGTTGTATTGCGACCTTTTGTAAAACCATACTGTTCAGGATGAAACAAGTTATTTAAATTAAAATGACATAAAAGTTGATTTAATATGATTTTTTCAAAGACCTTGCTAAGTGTTGGCAATATTGTAATCGGTCTATAATTATTAAGATCTGATTTGTCTCCTGATTTAAAAAGTGGTATCAATTTGCCATGCTTCATTAGGTTCGGAAAAATACCTAAGTCCACACATTCATTAAAAATAATGGCTAAGTGGGGAGCAATTACATCAATTATATTAGATATTACTTTCACTGACATGCCCCACAGATCTCCGGTTTTTTTTTAATTTTAACAAATTGAAAGATTTTTTAATGTCTGATACAGTTATGTGGTGAAATTCAAAAAGAACGTTGCACTCTTTAACATTGCCTCTTAATAGTCTCTGGGCTTCCGTAGCAGACGAATCTAGTAAATCAGTTAACAAGATAGGAACATTCTGGAAAAAATCTTCAAAGGCATTAACAACCTCGATATCAGTGTTTACCTTTTTGTCATTGACAATTAATTCAAAACTGATATCCCGCGGTTTGATTTTTCCTGATTCTCTATTAATTATATTCCAGGTGGTTTGTATCTTGTTCTCAGACTCAATTATATATATTTATTTTATAAACTCAATTATATATATTTATTTATATTATTTATTTATTTATCAATTATATATATTTCTCTTTTATAAACTCAATTATATATATTTATTTTATAACTCAATTATATATATTTATTTTAAATATATTGTATTTTTGTCTATTATATTATTAATCTAAATATATAAAACTCAAAGGTGACTGAGTGACTGACTGACATAGTGATATATCAACTCACAGCCCAAACTACTGGACGGATCGGGCTCAAATTTGGCATGCTGGTAGATGTAATAACGTAGGCATTCCTTAAGGAAGGATTTTGATCAATTCTACCCCCAAAGGTATAAAATAGGGAATGAAAGTTTGTATAAAACTTTGTCAATTTTGCAGTGATTTGGTTGAAATTCGGAATGAAAATAGATTTTACTTTGGATTACAGATAGGCTACTTTTCATCCCAGAAAAATCCATGGTTCCCGCGGGATTTGTGAAAAACTGAATTCCACGCGGACGAAGTCGCGGGCGCCCGCTAGTACAAAAATATGATCGAATGATAACTGTAACTCTATTGAACTATTGCATCTGCAGAACTTAGGTTTTAACTCTGCGATACGGAATGTAAATAACTCCGGAAATCTTTGGCAAGGACAAGGTATTTGACTAGGGTAGGCTGTAGGCACTAAAGTGCAAAATTGAAAATTCTTTGTCTAATCTATAGTCTGGCAAGTTCGTTGATGCCACTCCCATGATATGCGGGCGACGTGTGGAAGACTGCGCGGGTGTGAAATTGTGCGTGAGGGGAAGTTGGGCGTATCAGTCGTGGATTTTTTATTCATCGCTACCCGCCCCCCGGCCCGCGCGAACCATCGGTAGTGTTGCCAAACTATAGGTTTAAGTAGGTTTAATGACTCCTCAGGGTAGGCAGTGTTTTATGCATCTATACAGTGCACGCCACTGCTGTCAACATCGTGATGACAACAAAGAATTTCCGGAAAATCCGTATTTTAGGAAAAAAAACCGTATTTGCCGAAAAAGCGTACTCTACCGTAAAGGCAGTCGACATTGTTACATCACAAACAAAATCAACCGACATGACATAAACTGTGCTTAAACTGAGATATTTCTGTAAATAGTTCTTGATAATAGGGACTATAGTAGTAGTAGCCGTGATAGCCCAGTGGATACGACCTCTGCCTCCGGTTCCGGAGAGTGTGGGTATGAATCCGGTCCGGGGCATGCACCTCCAACTTTTCAGTTGTGTGCATTTTAAGAAACTAAATATCACGTGTCTCTAACGGTGAAGGAAAAACATCGTGAGGAAACCTGCATACCAAAGAATTTTCGTAATTCTCTGCGTGTGTGAAGTCTGCCAATCCGCATTGGGCCAGTGTGGTGGACTATTGGCCTAACCCCTCCCATTTTGAAAGGAGACTAGAGCTCAGCCGTGAGCCGAATATGGGTTGATGACGATGAAGGCGTAATTACGTGTTGACGTAATTAAAAAGTAGAATCTTGTCTATATCCGAGAAGAAGACTAAAGCTCAACGTAATATAAAATATTAATATATTCTATCCTGTATATTACTCCTAGAACGTGTCTATATACCGCACTTAGTCATAAGGCGAAGATTAAATCCTTTATAAAGAATCGTGATGAGGTCCTTTTGTTATTATGCAAATTCCAATGCAACAACGTCATTAGATTATGCTTGTATATTTTACTAGCAGACGCCCCGCGGTTTCACCCGCCTAGTTTTCGCTCCCGTAGAAAATACAGAGGTAAAATATAGCCTGTGACACTCACGAATAACGTGGTTTTCTAGAGATAAAAAAAAATTCAAAATTGGTTCAGTAGATACAGAGATTACCCCCTACAATACCACAAACTTTACATCTTTATAATATATATTAATATAGACTAGCCGAATATAAAATATAGTCTATAACACTCACAAAGAACGTGGTTTTCTAGTGGTAAAGAATTTTTAAAATCGGTTTAGTAGATCCAGAGATTACCCCCTACAATACCACAAACTTTACTTATTTATAATATTAGTATAGACTAGCTGATCCCCCAGCGGTTTTACCTGCGTAGTTCCCGTTCCTGTGAGAACACAGAGATAAAATACAGCCTATAACACTCACTCACGTGGCTTTTTAGTGGTAAATAAATTTTCGAATTCGGTTTAGTACATCCAGAGATTACCCCTACAATATCACAAACTTTACCTTTTTATAATATTAGTACTTACAGACCAGCCGACGCCCTGCGGTTTTATCTGCGTAGTTCCTGTTCCCGTGAGAATATGGAGATAAACTATAACTCACAAAGAACGTGGGTTTCAAGCGATAAAAGAAATATCAAAATCGGATTAGTAGATCCAGAGATTACCCCCTACAATATCACAAACTTTACCTTTTTATGATATTAGTACTTACAGACCAGCCGACGCCCCGCGGTTTTATCTGCGTAGTTCCTGTCCCGTGAGAATATGGAGATAAAATATAGCTTAAAACACTCACAAATAACGTGACTTACTATTGATAAAAGAATTTTTAAAATCGGCCTAGTAGATCCAGAGATTACCCCTTACAATATCATAAACATTACTTTTTTTATAATAATAATAATAACCTAAGTTATCTTCCGAAAATAGAAGATCCATAAAGAAGGGCGAGATGAATAAAAAGCTTGTAGCCAATAAAACACCAGCGTTTTATAACCAGAGCTTACTATTACACCGGAGAGCTAACAGATTTACGTTTCGCTGAGTTTTCATTATTTGCCAATTTCCGACAGGCTTTTGATGCTTCGTTTCGTGGAAAAATTTTCCTAATAAAGGTATTCAGATCATAGATTTAGGAATTTCATCATTT
Source organism: Bicyclus anynana (assembly GCF_947172395.1). NCBI lineage: Eukaryota > Metazoa > Arthropoda > Insecta > Lepidoptera > Nymphalidae > Bicyclus > Bicyclus anynana. The sequence continues at coordinate 8,710,520 of NC_069101.1, forward strand.
TATTTATTCTCAGTATGATGAATGTACCTGGATAAATTGTATACGCACCGCAAACATCCGGTATATTATTGAGGCTTCCATTTTCCTTTTATAGAAACGATAGGGTTATTTAATAAAGGAATTAAATAATTAAACTAAATACTTTATTCATGGAAGAACAAACCGCCTTCGAAGCTACTGATATTTCCCTTTTCCCTGGAAAAGATGTATATATATATATATATATATATATATATATACAAATAATACGCGTGGAATCCAGTGTTCACGGAACCATGGATTTTTCCGGGATGAAAAGTAGCCTTTGTGTTAATCCAGAGTAAAATCTATTTTTATTCCAAATTTCAGCCAAATCGCTTCAGGAGCCGCAGCGTAAAGGAGGAACAAACATACACACTTACACACTTACTTACACACACACTTGCACACGAACTTTCGCCTTTCTAATATTAGTGTGATTACATCCATAGGTACTTACGAATACCTATATTACAAGTGAGTTAGTTTATTTGTTACACTTTCACGACTAAACTACAAAGCAGATTAAAAAATTCTTGGTACATTTTATGGGAGTTACACAGTTCCCTTAAAAATACGGATATAAAACTACATTCTATTTATATCCGTATTTTATATCCATATGTCATTACTCAAAGACGTGCACGCACTTCTTATTTTAGTACGTAACAAGCGCATGAGTGGACGTGGATTTACAAAAATATTTACTGTTTTTTTAATTTTAATACCTTCGTGTTAATTTCGGAAGTGTAAAAACACAAGCCACAACATGAATAAAGGGAAATAAATGTGTTACGAGTGATGACGTACTCAATGTGCGAAACCAATGACAATTCCGCGACGCTTTGAGGCTCATCTAACGATCTACGATCGATGGAACTGTGTAACCCCCTTATAATATTATAATAAGGAACTACGCGGGTGAAACCGCGGGACGTCTTCTAGTACCTATATCGTAACATTACAAAGTAATAACAAAATTGAATCATTCAGCAATCACTTCGACTAAAAACAATAGACTGAAAAAAAAAACAAATTTATGAATGCATTTTCGTAAGATTTCATTTTAATTTACTGATTCGAACGGAAATCGTTCGACATGCAGTGTACCTACTGCCAGTATGTTGCAATACTTCGTCGTAATGTTGGGTTTTTCCATTAGGTTACAAAATACTCATTTTGAGGCTGTATTTAGCTTTATAACTTTCACTTTCTTATAAGGTCCTATCTAAATTAAGCTTTTTTGATCGTTCGTGCAGCCTAATTTTTTGTTTTTTTTATTTATTTTTTTTATTCTTTACAAGTTAGCCCTTGACTACAATCTCACCTGATAGTAAGTGGAATGGATTCTAAGATGAAAGCGGGCCAACTTGTCAGGAGGACAATGAAAATCCACACACCTTTTAGTTTCTACACGACATCGTACCGGAACGCTAAATCGCTTGGCGGTACCTCTTTGTCGGTAGGGTGGTAACTAGCACAGTCAAAGCCTCCTACCAGCCAGTCTACTTTAGATTTAGCCTTTTGGTTGGTTTTAAAACACTTTCTTAAAAGACCTTCGTTTAACTTCATACTATATTTGAACGCTTTTTTGACGTCCGTTATGAATACTCTCGTACGAATGAGGCCTAATTCAGTCGTCGACTAACATGTATAGGTAGAACCAGTCAGCCTTTAGCGATGTCCGTTCTGTGGGTAGAACAAATGACTCACAGGATACCTTCCTAAAATGAAGACAAAAGTGAAATTGACACATACATTTTCACCAATACGTGGGCTGTCGAACGCCTACATAAAACTCGTTGTTGGTAAAATCACCTCAAATTGACGACGTGTCGTGGCGACGACTCTATGGCGTGTTACAAAAATAAAAAACTTATAAAAAAAAATTAACCCTCCCGCTGCGGGACATTTGAGTGCCCAAGCAACCGGTGGTCAGGGCTCCAGAGTGAGGAACCTCCTCACAATACGCGCCGTCTCAAGAATCACTGCCTTCTATATCCGACTCAAATCCAAAGTTAAGCGAAAGTTCAAAGCATTTTGTCCGAGCCAGTAGGTTATGTTTTAATTGTTTGTCAGGTCATTATGTTTTTAAATGCCGTCAATCCTCGAGATGTAAAATATGTGGAGCAAAACACCATTCCATTCTCCACCACCACAAAGTGTTAGGTGATAATGATTCCAATGGTGATGGTGTAGTTGTATCTCCGCCAACCAAATCAAAGACCACAAGACAATGTGGTTACTTGTTTCTCAAACTTTCATAGCCAAGTGCTCCTGGCTACAGCAGAGGTTCCGATTGAGTCGAGAACAGGTGCGCTTCTTCCATATAGATGCTTATTGGATCAAGGTTCAACGGCTTCTCTTATCACGGAGGCCGCTGTCCAAGCTCTTGGACTGAAGAAGATACTAAACAAGGTCTATATTTCTGGAATAGGAGGTCGAAATGCGTCTTTAGCTTCTTCGAAGCTTCTTAAGGTGTTGGTCGAAGCTTTTCGCTAGACTGAAACAATTATCGGAACAATAATAGTTGACTCAACATGGAGGTAATCTCGTGAGTAGCTAAGTATTTTGATATTTATTAACAACAATTTCCATCCGAATGTATTAAATAAATAATATTCTCTTTGGCACGGAGTATTCGACGGTGAAATAAATTAATGCAGTAGTCGAGTATTTGTGAAGATAGAACAACTCTGTCACAGGATATCTTATAGAGGAACAGTTTCCACAAATTTACACATACATTTACACTAGCACGAACGTGAAACGCCCACATCAACAAGCAATAAGCAAACTTAAAGTCTATAATGTTAAAATCACCTTCTATTAGTAAAACCTTTATGTATGAAAATTGTCTCATGTTTCTCATAGACTGACATCATTCCAGCGTGGGTGTTCCACATGTCTTCGCTGCAACTAGACATATTAAACCAACTGCAACACTCACAGCAGACGAGCCGTGATAGCCCAGTGGATATGACCTCTTCGATTCCGGAGGAATGGGTTGGTGGGTTCGAATCCAGTCTGGGGCATACACCAACTTTTTAGTTGTGTGCATGTTAAGAAATTAAATGTCTCGAACGTTGAATGAAAAACATTCTTAATCCGAAATCAAATAAACAACGGGTGAATTTCTTCGTAACAATAAACCATTCGAGAAAGAATTACAGGTACCTAATTCAATTAAGACCATAAAATTTAACCATAGTATCTACAACTGCTTGTTTAATGCATTGTTTACATAATTAAATTAACTTTCATTTACGTGCATTATTTAACCCTCTCAATTTAAAACTTAAAAATACTATGAGAATTTATAAAAGAACAATTTTAAATAATCAGAACCACACTTCACAGAGCATATAAGCCCGATAACAAAACGACTTCCTGGTCCCTTTGTGAATCTTCACAATGCGGAATCTAATACAAACACATACTTAAAGGAGAATGCTCACCGGTCCATACAACGTCAGCCAGGTATCCCAGGTTTACCCTCGTATATGGAGGTGATAATATGTAGTATAATAATTAAATTTAATGCAAGTGGAAGGACATAAGAGGAGAGGAAGGCCAAAGACGAGATGGTTGGATTGTGTGAAAGAGGACATGTGTGTAAAAGGAGTAAATGATGACATATTTTTCCGACCCCACTTAAGTGGGATAAGGGTAAGGATATAGTGAATTAATAAATTTAATAATGAAAATAAAAATACATTTTTTATCACTCTTTTGGGGCAAAATGTTCGCCGGTGTACCAAAGCGGCGAAGTAACATTTGAGCTGTATTATTTTTTCTATTACCAACAAGCTTAATAAACAAGAAAACGAACAAACAAAACAATTCAAGTTTTCAAAAAATATAATAAATCTCAGGCCGTATGGTCAACGATCATAACTTGTTACCACATGAAAGATAAATTAAAAATGTCGTAAAACATTGTATCAAACTTTTTTTATTAAATTATCAAAGTATAATTTCATTATTGAAGTAGAATATTTTAGATTTTTTAGATGGATTCACCCTGCGGATGCCGAGTGAATCCATCTAAAAAATCTCGATATCTCATCTTAATTTAAATTACAATCTCATATTCGCCACTACCTCCGACAGTCGAAGGGTTAATAACAAAGCATGAACTATTGCGAATTTACAAGCATTTTCAACCTTTATTCTTATCGATATTACATGTTCGACTTGATTAAATAAGTAATTTTATTTGTATAAATAATCATAGCTTCGTACGTAGGTTCCGTTATAAATACCTTGCAAATATTACTTGCAAACGTTGATTTTTTGCTCGGACATAATTTAAAAGGTAAATATTGCTCGAATTCTATATCTCTAGGACCGGTTTCGAACTTAGTCTTTAAATATCGTTTTATCACTCTGGTGACTATGATAAATTACAGTTTACTTTTTATAAATAGCCGGTGTATTTATAGTCAATTAAAATGATTTTATTGAATGGCTGTATGCAATTATGCAAATTATAGACAACCAGTCCAACTAGTTATCGTTTGTTATTATAGAGTTCTGGAAAGATTGGTCGAATTTAATAATATTATAAACAGTGGCGTAGCTAGTAGTAGTGGAGTGTGCGAAGCGGGCCCTTGGCTAAGAGGGGCATCGCGAGCCCTTGTTGTTGTGGTTGTGGTTTGACGGAATACATACAATAAATAGATTGATAGATAATAATGACAATAAAAATAAAGCTGAGCTGTGAGCTGTGAAAGCCCAGTGGATATGAACTCTGCCTCCGATTCTGGAGGATTTGGGTTCAAATACGGGCATGCACCTCCAAGTTATCAGTCGCGTGCATTTTAAGAAATTAAATATCACGTGTCTCAACGGTGAAGGAAAACATACCAGAGATTTTTCTTAATTATCTGCGTGTGTAAAGTCTGCCAATCCGCATTGGGCGAGCGTGGTGGACTATTGGCCTAACCCCTCTCATTCTGAGAGGAGCCTCGAGCTCAGCAATGACCCGAATAATAAATTATATGTATTCTGGTCTACACTTAATACGCCTCTAGGAACAGCTGAATAATCGGAATATGTTGTAGTCGGTAGATGCGACTTCTTTTAATTTTTTTTATTTTTTGACAAGTTTTGTGACTTATTTTAGTCTTTTTTTTATTCTTTAAATGATGAGATGATGCAGTCTAAGATTAAAGCGGGCTTACTTGGAGAAGGCACAAGTTTATTCTACCCTTACCTTTGACGGTTTCTATGAGACCGGTACGCTAAAACACTTGGCGATACGTCTTTGCAGGTAGCTTAGTAACTAGCCACGGCCATATGGCTACCATTAAACCAGACCTCAGTCAATTTTAAAATTATAAAATCCTTAAGTGGCCCGTACTGAGAATCCATCCCAGAATCTCTGTTGAGAATCACAGTACTTTCGACTGTGCCAGAGAGGTCGAGCAGCCCATTCCTACGACCATGCTACGCCACTGATCATATATTAAAAACAGGAAAAAACTTATTTAAAAGCAATTGCAAATATTTTTTTTATTTCAGATCCAATATGCTTTTGTGTAAAATTATTTTAGCCGTTGCGATGGTTGTATTAGCATGCGCTCAGAGGCCATTTTACGCTGGTCGTCCACCGGTTTATAAAGGCTGGGATCGAAAGGAGTCGGACATCCCTTTCATTGACAGTGACCGAGACTCAGGACTGCTGCAGAATATTGCCAGTCTTCCTCAAGATCAACAACCATTTTGGTATCTCAACAAGGATGCATATAACGACCTGAGACAAAATCCTCAAACCTACCCACTAAGGGAGAGCATTTTTAATCAAAAATAATAATAAATTTTGTATGACGTATATGTTGAAGTATTTTTAACCGGTTCTCAATTCGGGTCCATGCTTTTATCTGTATGTATGTTACGCGATTACACGAAGATGCCTGGACCGATTTGAATATTTTTTTTTGTTTGAAAGGGTATACTCCTCCCATTGTCATCGTGTCAGGAGCTGATGATGAGATCCTGGAGAAATCGATGGGAACAAAATGTTTATTTTCACTTTTTAGGTTAGTCGGTACCTCTTATTATTTTGAAGTCAGTTGTATTTTTTGTTGAATGTGGAAGGCGCTGCTGTCATTACCTTCATTATTGTCAGACATTTTTAACGGTCCAATACAGCGCCAGACCTCCCTCATTTATTTGTGGGGATATGGAGCTTAGACCCGCCACGCTGCTCCAATCCGATCGGGCGGGCTTAAAATGAAAAATTTAATTTATTTTACATTTAAGTTACTGAAATCTCACATGCATTTTATAGTATGTCTATAAAGTAAATCGTTTTCGCAGATCAAAATCAATTTGTTGTTACAAAGCTATCTATCTAATTTTGAATAGATTTAATAGATACACCACAATAACGATCGCAAGAAAAGAGAAACACATTTTAACAACGATTCCGGTCAAAATAAAGGCAAATTATTATTAAAATTAATTTTCATTTTCGTAACATGAAGTAACTAATGAACTCCCATCCTCCCTCCATCGTTGTATGAACTCAAATCGTGCCAAGTTTCAGTTGAATTCATCGAGTAGTTTCCGAGTGATATGTTTTTAAACAAACAAACTTATATCATGTTTATAGTTCATAGTCATAATTGATTATGCAACTGTCAATCAAACTAAAATGAAACCATATTAAAACACAATTTTTTACATTTTAACGGTTTATTCATCAAACCTGGGCCCAGCATTGTATGAAAATTTGTCAGTCTCTACAAGGCTTGTATAAATTGTACGAACATACAGTTTTTGCATCGACCTGATTACATTATTAACGTGAGATGTGGTGTGGAACGTTACTGCCTATAATAACATTTCGACATTAAACGAATTCGACGTCCCGATATAATATGGGACATTAATTTAAGGCTATAAATAAAATTGTATTGTTATTGCTAGCTCAGCGTTATCAGAACATAAAACCACAATATTTTTGTTTATTAGATACAAATAATTATTATTAAAAAAAACCCTGCTGATATTGCGAGGTACTTCGCAAACTGATTTAAATAAATATTTTTTGATATCGTTGTATAGGTAAAAGATATGAGGAGCCTTCTACCAACAATTTTTCGATTTAGGTATCTGTTTGTAAAATATTAAGCTTCTAAGAGCTATTTTTGTTAGAGTCAAGTGTCCCCGCCCTTACCGGCTAAGCGGTTGTCTATGAATATGTAAAAAAAATTCACAAAAGTAGAACATATAATTAAATCACAAGGAAAACCATAACAGCTAAGTAGCAATAGCTTTTTAAAGAGCAATAGTCAACCAACCTAAAAACTTAATTGGGAATCGAAAATAGCATACGAATTCCGTTGTTATTTAAAAAGATAAAGTTGTCATTAAGATAATTCACAGTCTAATAAAACTAGAAATCTTTTATGTGGTATGGGTATGTATATTCATTCCGTCTACAAAGTCATGAAAACAAAATTAAAAAAAGAAATGTTGGAATCTTTCCCTACGTGTAAAGTGAGGATGAATTTTATCGTCTATTATGGTGTGAGGTATCCATAGATATGAGGTATCGTTATCGGTATTTTTTTGCATTACAAAGGATTAAAGTGCTAACTTAATCTACGAAACCCTACACTGCGCGTGGCCCGACACCCACTTGGCCGGCTTTTATTTTTTTAGTTACTTTTTTCATTTGGTGCCTTGGCCAGGTCTCAACAAACATACAGGTAGGTATTGAAAGCACTTGAGACGCTTCTGAAGACCTAAGGTTTCATCTTTGTGAAAATAAGCTTGATCAGATCGCTCTGGGATCTTACTCTATGAGTACAACTTTAGTGTGCCGTTTTTATGGAACGTAAATATTCAGTCTTTACAGGGCCTGTAGCCGTGTGGCAAGTCGATTCTCTTTCTACAAACGAAAATTTTAAAAATTTATGGGAATGACATTTACTATAGACAGGTCACGTGATCAAGATGTCGATCGTATCGGTCATTCCCATAAATTTTGTTTGTTTTCGAAGCGTTTGCGTTGGTAGAAAGAGAATCGACGTGCCACTTGGCTAAGGCCCCTGTAGGCCGTGTGCATGTGTAGGCCGTGTAAATGTCGCTGCTTAGATCATATATAAAATCTCAAAAACAGATACGATTCCAAAACACATTTAAAATGCAAAGAAACAAGAACACAACATTTCTGACTATTAAAACTAATTAAATATAATGAATTGTTATAATAATAAATTATATTAATTAATTTTATCAATAGCTAATTTTAATAATTGAGTATAAAATTAATTAAGGAATTTTCTTTTTTGTCAAAGAAAATTAGGTTTATCGGAAAAATAATCATTATTAAATTAATTATGGGGTTTTCTTTTTCATTAAAGGAAATTACCGGAAAAATTATACTTTTTGTTGGTAAAGCATATTTTCGTAAAATCCGAATTGATTTTCCCTATTACAAGTTCAGAAAGAGCTGGGTTTTTATTTTACCTAAATTAGACCTTTTCCATAAATAGTAACCTTAAAACAATTGGAGTGAAAACTATGCGGGTAGGTACCTACTATCTAGGTACTTAGGAGTATAGATAAAAAAATATCTAAAGTACCCACTTAGTCACCTGTAATAGCGGTCAAGGCAAGTAAATAAAATGCATGATAGTATAAAAAACTAACATGAACTCAGAGCCGTGATAGCCCAGTGGATATGACCTTTGCCTTCGATACGGACGGCGTAGGTTCGAATCTTATCCGGGATATATCTCCAACTTTTCATTTATGTGCATTTTAAGTAATTAAATATCACGCGTCTCAAACGGTAAAGGAAATTCATCGTGAGGAAACCTGCATATCTGAGAATTTTCTTAATTCATTTCGTATGTGAAGACTGCCCGTCGGCATTGGGTCAGCGTGGTGGACTATTAGCTTAAAATTACTCATTCTTAGAGGAGACCCGTACTCAACAGTGCACGTGCTCAAAATTGATGATGATGATGATGATGAACATGAACTAACATAGTAACAACTTTTTTTTTCGAGGAGAGGTATCTTCACGCCATAGGGAAAAGTGAAGGTTGTGTAGGTCTCATACCGTCTAAAACCCCAAAGTTCCTACTTATCCCCTGATAACTGGACCATGGAAAAGCTAAATAGGATATTTGCCATATTTAATATTTCCATTCCCCTCCAACTAGTCGGGAAAGACTGTATTAGAAGTGGGTACGACAATAGTCCAACGGGGCGGGGATCGAACCACCACCCCTCGGTGATAAGTTCGACCGCTTTACCATTGAGCTATTGGGACTCTAAATGGAAAAGTTTTAGCAAGCAACAACCATAGTACAGTCAACTATTGGACAAACGAGGCATTTTTAAGATTCATCATCATCATTATAAATCTGTTTTATCGACCCCCTACAGGACGAGGCCTTCGCTCTTTTAAAGGTTATGAGATGCAAATATACACTGCTTACCCTGAGGACTCATAACGCCAGCCACACACGGTCAAGTAAATTGACAAGTCTGCAGCGCCCTTAGGGATGAAGCAGTGAAAAAAACTAATACCCATAACCATATTTTGTTTTTTTTTAACAGACCACATTTCTAAGTATGCAGCAGACTTGACGGTGTATGACTGGCGTTTCCATCTATACTATAAATACTAGGTGCTATAAATAAAATATGAAATGGGTTTTGTTCAACCAATGATGCCGGTAATTACCTCTAACATCGCAATAATTTTATCCCAGACGTTTCAAGGAAACGAGCCTCCAAACGCGTCATCGAATCTCCTCATTCATTACGTAGTAAACCGAAACCTATGACGAAACACGTCGAAAAAATATACAAAAACCAGCACAAGGAACTATTTTTATAAACTAAATACTTAAACACACAGGTCACCTTAACTGGGCGTGGGGTGCGTATAACAACGTAAAACCAGACTTAAAGAACTTGTTTTTAACACAAACTCAAAGTATTAAGAGATCTTGTTACTGGTCTAACTGTCGGCATACGTAACCAGACAAAAAATGAATGTATCATTCTAGACTGGGGTTTTTACGTAGTGTTAGGAATGCTTAGAAGGTACACATAATCGCTAAAATGCAACAGATAAGTTAATGTAGGTCAAGATAGTTATAAATTTTATTTTGTTAGACCTAAGTTTTTAATTATTTGTGTATTTTAAGAAAATCAAATAATAACTATACTAAGTTATATCATTGAACTATACCATTCCTTTTGATAGTACAGATCGGACGAGAATTTGCTTGATGTCAAGTTCAAATTTGAAAATTTAAACTTGACGGAATAACCTTAACGTTAGTATATCTCCAGAAAAATCCGGATGCCATAAAAAACAACACTTGCAAAATGTAGCAACTCTCGCAATCAGTTATTCTACCGCAAAAAGTTGTGAGATCCATGTAATAGTTACAGGGGGTCGAAAATGGCTTGAGTTGCTTCGAGAAAAGTATAGTACGGCCGTGCTCTTTTTTTTTCTTTGTTCGACTTGCAATGCGACAGATACGAAGAGCTCTACTACTATTAAACCATTCAAAAACTTATGTATTCTAGACAATTAATTCGACTCCAATACTCAATTCATTCATTCAAAATTATTAAACAGGTCTACTAGTAGTAGAATCATAACTCTATGGCTTCGATGACGTAGCGGCAAATGTGCCCGCAAGGATCGCGAGATATTTATACGATGCGCCTCACCTGCATTGATCAGAATTAAATGAATATTCAGTCAATACGGACCTCTCAGCTTTACACTTGGAAATATTAAAAAGGTAAATATTTTGAAAAACGATACCTATAATTATTTTGATATTAAGAGTGCGTCTGTAATTTTATTTTTTAAATCTAGAAAATTGTTAATGATAAAATAAAAATATTCAAATAGCCATCCAAGCATGATAGAAAGGATTACGTAACATGTTTTAGTTTGTTAAAGCTTTTTATAATATATTTTTATTATTTTATATACGTACCATAACATTTTATGCATAGACTTAATTTTCTTCAAATGTTTATTTTATCATGTTATTAAACATTTTGAAAATTATTACAAAATTATTTTTTGTGTGTGTACTCGTATGTATCTCAGCCCCCAATTTTTACACGCTCTATAGCCTAAATTTTCAAAAAATGTACCATTAGATACGTTTAAATTGTAATATTTCCCATTTTCTCATTACTTTTGACGTAAATTGAGTTTTTCTTTTATATTTTTACTTTAAATCAATCACTAGCTGACGTCGCGTGGTTTCGTCCGCGTGGTTGCCGTTCCCGTAGGAATACGAGGATAATATAACCTATAGCCTTCCTCAATAAATGGGCTATCTAATACTGAAAGAATTTTTCAAATCGGACCAGTAGTTCCTGAGATTAGCGCGTTCATCAGCTTTTATATATTAGTATCATCATCATCATCATTTTCAGCCGATGGACGTCCACAGCTGGACATAGGCCTCTTGCATGGACCTCCAAGCATAACGATCTCGAGCCGTCAGCATCCAGCGGTTTCCTGCCATCCGCTTGATGTCCTCGGTCCATGTATTAGTATAGAAGTATAGATTAAATATTGCTATGATGTTCACTTTATTAATTTTGTTTATTTATTTTCCAGATAAAATGGCAGTATACAAGATTGCATTGGCCGTTGCTATGCTGGTAGCACTGACCGCAGCCCAGCGACCATTCTACGCTGGTCTACGCCCCATTGGAGTTCCATACGTGGAAACAGAAAGCATTTCAAACAGATTCGGGGAAGACGCCGATCAACCCATAGATGCTAAGGGTGACGCTAACTTGATCAACCGAATCAACCAAATGCCGATAGATCAACAACCATTCTGGTACTTAAACTGGAGATTCTACGACGCTCAGAGGAAGAATCCTCAAACCTACCCCCAAAGACCAAGTCAGTTTGCTGGAAACCAATAAGTGTTACAAAATTTGCAGTTAATCGAAGAAGTATTAATGAAATTCCAAAGCCATAACGTATGTTTAGAGTACAAATTGCGATTTAATTAGAACCTAAATTACAGTGTTTTCTATTCAGAGATATTAGAACCGTAAATCCATCAGAGGTACGAGTATGTGAGTACTCTTTTAGTTCACTGAGCATTGCTCCTTATATTATTAAGTGTTCATAAGTGTTTAGCATCCTGAGGTACATTTTTTTAAACACAGAAACCCGGTGGTTATTCTTTGATATAGAAATTAACATGGCGGTGCTCAAATAGTTTTGATCGTATGAGAAATTTTTCACGCACGTCTGTAACAGGATTTTTGCAAATCTGTCATCTTTTTACAATGCTATTTAATTCGAGTATCTTTGAATAGATAATAACTAAATTGTAATCAGCAAATTATGACTGACTAATTTATTTAATGATGAACAATTGATGCTCATAACAGCATATTGGATTATGTGAACAAAAAATTAACTTGTATTATTAGTAGCTAGACGTTTTAAATATAATTTTCATTCTTGCCTGTGATAGTCATATGTATATTGGTCTTAAATTGACTTTACACAAGTCTTTAAACAGTTGACACATCAAGTATTCTCCCTTTTCCACTTTAACACTAGGTGAGGGGTGGTTTTTAGACTTGTAACTATTATTTATTTTAGAAATTTGTTTAGAAGCAAAGACTAAATAACACAGTATTGTAGATTTATTTAATTCGTGCCATTTGCTATTCTTAAGTGCAACTGAAACGTGTATACTCATAATTTAGTAAATAATAAAAAAGTATAATGGGATGTTTATGTACCTAGATGTAACTAAATAATGTTTGTTTGAAATAAATGCTTTATGTTAACTTTAGTTTTTTTAATTAAAAACCTACTGTGATAAAAAGATACTAAATAATTTAATAATTTTCTGCAAAAATCGAACGAATGTAAGCAATAACATCGCCCAGATTTGACAAAAAGCCGATTTACAGACTATTTTTAATATTCGAAGGTAAAGTGTGGTATCAGCTATCTCCTATAGCTGATGGAAGATTTGGGCACTTACTAATACCAGGCCTGGCGCATTTTAGTAAAAGCGAACAAGTACATATTGTACTATTAAGTATTTTGTATTTGAAGACAACCCTAACGTTGTTTGAAGTGTAATAATATTAAGAGCAGCAGCTGTACGTGTATAAAACGGTAGGCTATTAATTTTGTTCGAACGAAATTGCGCCGTATTGCGTCGTAGCGACGGTCGCTATTTATATAAATGACGTTGCGGAGTGAATCTTCTGTACCTGCTTGTACATATTCTGTGCTAATACTCTATAGTACAAGCCTTAACAGTTTGAACATGGTATAAGTGCCTAACGCTCAATTACGTACGTTACGGTACGTTTTAGTAGTAGTTGTTGAATGTGCAAGTGGAACGACATAAGAGGAGAGGAAGGCCAAAGAAGAGATGGTTGGATTGAGTGAAAGAGGACATGTGTGTAAAAGGAGTGGATGATGAGTTGACGAGTAATAGAGACGAATGGAAAAGATTGACATATTTTTTCGACCCCACTTAAGTGGGATAACGATAAGGAGATAATGATGACGGTACGTTTTAGTAGGATCATAACTAGACAAGGATACTGCAAATTAAGCCCATTATTTTTTATTATAATGCAAAATTTCACAACTGCGCTATAAAAATCGTAATAACAACAATGAAATAAATAAATCGGTAGATAAGTCATGGTTTTAAGATAATCCTTAAACCACAAACCTGTCCACGATTATAAATGTGGATCGATTAAATGTCGGTTTTCCCTGTAGATAATGGTTGCAGAATGTAAATAATATAAAACAACTATTTATCTAACGCTTGATTTGTTATAAAACATGATGCTGCTGATGTCCTTAAGTTTTCCTAAACCGAAGGTTGCCTGGAAGAAATCGCTACTTAGCGATAAGGCCGCCTTTTGTATGCTGATCTCTTCCTAATTTGTTTTTTATTTCACTTGTTTTTGTCTTTGTGGTGTGCAAATAAAGTATATTTATCTTATCTTAAAACATCTCTGCTTCTCAAATAATATATCTCGAATAATACTTTTGCCATGCCGTGTCTTTTGTGCCGTGCAGTGCGCTTAGTATTGATAATAAATATAAAAGCGGCCAAGTGCGAGTCAGACTCTCCCATGAAGGGTTCCGTAGCAGCAAGTGACATAAACTTCTTGCTCATTAATTACATATACACAATAGATATACACATTACGATTACGATTTATGTAGTATTAAAAAAACTACTTACAAGATCTCGTTCAAACCAATTTTCGGTGGAAGTTTGCATGTACATCATATATATTTTTTTTTAATTTTGTCTATCTCTTGTTTTAGAAGACACACATTTCACCACTTTGGAAGCGTCTCTCGCGCAAACTATTCAGTTTAAAAAAAATGATATTAAAAACTTTAATATAATTTTTGAAGACCTATCTATACCACATACGTATGAGTTCGATGAAAATAAAATTTTGAGTTCCAGTTTTAAGTATGAGGGACCTCCATAATGCGGTTCGCGGAATACATCTACTCACCAAGTTTCAACAGTTCTTTAGTTTCGGAAAAAAACGTCATCGACATACGGATATTACTACAGATAATTTATGAATACGTTCCGTACATAATCTATCGGAAAGATCATATATTTTAAGAAATTATTATCCCTTCTGGCGTGAATTGCGTTAAATTTAAGTTACACAAAACAATATATTGTAGAATTTTTTGTTTGAGCAATCAAAAAAAGCCTATCAAGCAGCAGCGTGGAGGGTCTAAGTTCCATATCCCCTCTCCTATAAGTAGGGAAACGTGGCACGTTAAATATATCAATCAATATATATATATAGGGTATATTATTTTTTTTTATTAGATGAAAAAAACAATAATATACCCTGTAACACCTAGAATTTATGAATATCTAATTTTTAATTTAGGTATAAGAGAAAGGCTATTTGATAGTGTGTGTCAGGTAGAGCACGTTAGAGCGTAATTGCTTCTGATAATCGCCAGTACTATTGTTAGATGTTAAATGATGATAAACGAAAAAAAGAAACCTGGGTAAGTTTGTTGTGGGTTCTTCTCGGATCAAGGCGCTTTTGGAACCCTGGTAAAATTAATTTTAAGTTTTCGACTAATTATTAACATCATTATCTTATAATACTAATACCTGACGTTTCGAAAGTGCTTGTAAACTTAGCCTGATTGAATGATATAAATGAATATTGATATTGAAGCCGTGATAGCCCAGTGGATATGACCTCTGCTTCCGATTCCGGAGGATGGGGGTTCGAATCCGGTCCGAGGCATGCACCTCCAATTTTTCAGTTATGTGCATTTTAAGAAATTAAGTATCACGTGTTTCAAACGGTGAAGGAAAACATCGTGAGGAAACCTTTAATCCCCTGCGTGTGTGAAGTCTGCCAATCCGCATTGGGTCAGCGTGGTGGACTATTGGCCTAACCCCTCTCATTCTGAGAGGAGACTCGAGCTCAGCAGTGTGCCGAATATGGGTTGATAATGATGAATATTGATATTGATATTGATATTTGAAAGTAAATAGAGATTATAATATTACCGCAAGCCAGCCAACCCATATTGGAGCAGCGTGGTTAGTTTAAACTCTATAACTTTTCCTATAGAAAATAGTTTTGTATTTGTTTGCTATAGGCAAATGCCGTACTAACTCTGGAAAGCGTTGGCCAATTTATGCACTAATGCGAAGCTATAATGATAATTATACTCACGTATTCTGATAGACTACAAGCTTGTACAAAAATTGCATGTGAAATGAACCAACGTGAATAACGCTTAGAAGGCTGTTACTATATCAGAAAATAACTATGCCTTAATTTCTGAGCCTGATAAGACCGAAAGGGCAAAGCGATCTAACGTGGAAGAGTTCTGCGGTGGACAGTAATAACCAATGTGAATGACCATAACAGGAAGAGACGTTTATTGGAGCAACATTCAATCTTAAACATCCTCTTTTATCAAAAAATCAGTTTATAGTCGAGTGAATGAGATGGATTTAACTAAACAACAAAAAAAATCGGTTCTCTGTAAAGTCGGTTTACTGACGTTAGTTGAACGTGACAACATCAAAAGAAAATACTGATGGAGGTTGCATTTTTCAAAAGAAAATGTTCGTTTTTCTAAAATACTGTTTGATAATCTTCATATACCAGAAAATGCTTTATTTCTTGTAAAAAAAGTTGGCAACCCTAGAGCGAGAGAACGCCGCATGACGTCATATTTTTTCGAGTGTGCAGCCGGCTTCGAATTATAAGACGTTGTCACGTCAAAAATCAGCTTATAGTCGGT
Source organism: Bicyclus anynana (assembly GCF_947172395.1). Classification (NCBI taxonomy): domain Eukaryota; kingdom Metazoa; phylum Arthropoda; class Insecta; order Lepidoptera; family Nymphalidae; genus Bicyclus; species Bicyclus anynana. The sequence goes on from NC_069101.1 coordinate 8,726,871, forward strand.
GCTACTGATCACTGATCGATTTAACTAAACAAAATTAATGTTATTAATGTTTACTGCAACCATTGTCGGCGTATTTAATAAATAAAGTTGCATATGCAAGCCGCATCACTAGACTGTACTATAAATAAAATATGAAATGGGTTTTTTTAAACAATGATGCCGGTAATTACCTCTAACATCTCAATAATTTTATCCCAGACGTTTCAAGGAAGCGAGCCCCCATACGCGTCATCGAATCTTCTCTGCATTCATTACGTAGTAAACCCAAGGTATAACGAAACACGTCGAAAAAGATACAGAAACCAGCACAAAGAACTATTCCTACAAACTAAATACTTAAACAGACAGGTCACCTTAACTGGACGTAGAGTTCGTATAACTTACAATGTAAAAACCAGACCTAGAGCTTGATTTTAACATAAACTTAAAGTATTAAGAGATCTTTCTTCACTGGTCTAACTGTTGGCATACGTAACGAGACAAAAAAAAAGAATGTATCATTCTAGACTGGGGTTTTTACGTTGTGTTATGAATGTTTAGAAGGTACGTTTTGTCGCCAATAATGCGAATGATAAGTTAATGTAGGTCAAGATCGTCATCAATTCTATTTTATTAGACCTAAATCTGAATAATTATAATAATAAAATATTAGTTAATTATAAAATCTGATAATTAACCGACTTCCAAAAAGGAGGAGGTTGTACGTTCGGCTGTATGTATGTTTTTTTTTTTTTTTGTTTTGTTTATTTTATTAGTTCACAGTATTGCCCTTGACTAAGCGCATTAAATAATTACCTACCAATATATCCCCTTAAACTAAATGCATCTTTATTTTCTTTTTTCGTTGATTATTTTTATTATCTATAAACCTACCTAATTATGGCGTAATCTCGACGTCTTAAGGGTGAAGTCATATCTTTGATACTTCTTCAATAATAAACAAAATTGACCTTAACGGTAGTATATCCCGGAAAAACCCTGATACAAAGAGCTCTACTACTATTAAACCATTAAAAAAATTATTCTAGACAATTAAATCGATTCCAATACTCAATTCATGCATTCAAAATTATTTGACAGGTCTAGTAGAATCATAACTCTATGGCATTGGTGACGTAGCGGTAAATGTGCCCGCGAGAATCCCAAGTGATATTTATACGATACGCCTCTCCTGCATTGATCATAATTAAATGAATCTTCAGTTGACACGGACTGTTGTACAACCTAACACTTCGAATTATTAAAAAGGTAAATATTTTGAAAAACTTTACCTATAGTTTAAATTTTATTATTAGAGTTCATCTGTAATTTTGTTTATCCAAGCTAATTAAAGGGCAACGTAGCATATTTAGTTTAAAAATACTAATAAATACTCATACCTATTTTTTTCTTCAAATGTTTATTTAAATAAACATTTTGAAAATTACGACCCAATTTTTAACTCACTGTAGCCTAAACTGCTTTTCAGCTAATGTATCAATAAATACGATTAAAGTGTACCAATTGTTAGGGTATAATATTTCCCATTTTCTCATTACTGTTTACGCAAATTGGGTTTTTCTACTACATTTACAATTAGATATTTTTATGATTTTTTTATTTGTTTTTCAGACAAAATGGCAGTATACAAGATTGCGTTGGCCATTGCTATGCTGGTAGCGCTGACATCAGCCCAGCGACCATTCTACGCTGGTCTACGCCCCATTGGATATCCTTCTGTGGAAACAGAAAGCATTTCAAACAGATTTGGGGAAGACGCCGATCAACCCATAGAAGCTAGGGGCGACGGTAACTTGATCAACCGAATCAACCAAATGCCGATAGATAAACAACCATTCTGGTACTTAAACTGGAGATTCTACGACGCTCAGAGGAAGAATCCTCAAACTTACCCCCAAAGACCCAGTCAGTTTGCTGGAAACCAACTGAATTGAAAACTTTTTCTGTTAAGCGACGACGTATTGACGAAATTCCAAAGCCATGACGTGTCGTTTTTAGAGTACAATTTGTTGTAAATTAGAACCTACATGAGTGTTTTCTATTCAGATATGTTAGAACCGTTATATTCATCAGAGGTAGTAAAGACACTATTGTTCACGTGTGTGAAAAGTGATGTATATCACTACATATAGTACTCTATTAGTTGATATATCATTGCTACTTCTTCTAATAAATATTTAGCATCTTGAGATACATTAATTTTATGGAAATACGGATTGTGCTTTGTTGTAGAAGTTAACATGGCAGTGCTCTAAAAGTTTTGATCGTATGAAAATTGTTAAAACACTGAAGAACCAAGAAAAATCTTTAAAAAAATTTGTATGCAAGCAATTTTTCATCTTTTTATAGATCTATTTTTGTGTAGACTTTAGTTTAAAGCGTGTATTTGAATACATATTGACTTAATTGTAATCAGCAAAGTATGACTGATTATTATATGATAAAAAATTGATGCTCAAAACATAGTGGATACTGAGCAAAAAATTAACTTGTAGGTATTTTTAGTGTTTTAAAATATAGGTTTCTGATTCTTGCCTGTGATAGTCATGTGTATTTTGGGCTTTAATTGGCTGTGCACAAAGTCTTTATACAACACATCAAGTATTCCTTCACTTGAAACACGAGTTAAGGGGGTGGTTTTTAGACTTGTCACTATTATTTATTTTAGAATTTTGCTTATAAGTAAATTTAATCAAATAGATAACCCAGTATTATAGATTTATTTATTTCGTGCCATTTACTATTCTTAAGTGCAACTGAAACGCAAATAATTCGTCATAAAAAGTCTAATGGAATGTTTATGTAAATAATGTTTCTTGTAAATAAATACTTTATGTTAATTTAGTTTACTTATTTAAAACCTAGTGTGAAAATAAATACTAAATAATTTAGTAATTCTTAAAAAGCTTATTCTACTTACTTTTTTTGGTAATTTTTGAATTATTTTTGTTATATTTGTATTAAACTACAAGAGGCATTTCTATTCCGAATGATACGAATAAGTATTAAATCACTTATTAGTTAATTTATTTTAGCAATCATGCACATACTTACAAACTAATTATACATTATTTCTTAAGATTAGTATACCTCTGACATGAGGTCCATAAATGAATAGGTAAAATGAATAAAAAATATAATTTACCATGCATGTCATTTTAATTAGGCTTAATAACGTATTTAAAGTCAATGGGGATGATGACTAGGTTTGAATATATTGATTTTTATGATACATTCGGGTAAATAAGGTCAATGTTAACTAATTTATGCATAAAAAGGAAAGATTGTCTGGATATTTGCAAAATAAATAAGATTATAAAATTTCAAAATCTATTAATTTTTTTTATCGTAATTAGATGAAAATTCATACAGTTTTAGCTTTCTTACATTAAATGTGACATTTTTCAATACATGAACTATAAACATAAACGCATAAATATCAAAGATATTAGTAATTTTGTTTGAACGCCCATACAAACCTAACGATCAGCGAGCCAACGACGTCACTAAATCGAGCCATTTTGTATGGAGCGTTTTTCAGGGATCCGTGGCAGCGCCGCAAACCTGACCCTTTAAATCCCTGTAGCTCCGAAAGTAATGATCGCAGATACCCTGTTACTTTTACAAAATTGCTTTGCTATTAGTATACTATTAATTTATATACAATTTAAAAAACTCATCATCCCTATTATCAGAATAATTATTACAGTCATTTTGTATAGAACATCGAGTTATTGAGGTATATTCGCTTGAGCTTAATTTTTCCATAAGCCATTTTTC